>NC_057801.1:676199005-676271852 GCF_018294505.1 Triticum aestivum
ACCGCCGCCGCCACCCAACGCCGCCGCCGCCGGAGCCCCTCATTCTTCAAGGTACTAGCCGCGCCGCGTCACCTTTTCTTTTCCTCGGTTCGGTTTTTTGTAATCATTCCGGTTTTCCGTTCCAGTTTTCTAGATCGGTTTTTCGTTTCGGTTTTCTTTCCGAAACCCTAGATCGGTTTTTCTCGCCGGTTTTTCTTTTCAGTTTTGTTTAGCGAGCGTTCGGCGGACCGTTCGTCTTAACGAACGTGATCACCTGATCGCCTCGGTTAATGAATGTCTGTTCGTTTAACCGTTCGTCGTTCTCTTTTCTCGTCGGGTTTATTCCGCGATTCTTCCGATCGTGATTTCAGATCCGATCTTCTTTCTAGTCTATCTTTCCACTCGTTTATCGGAATCAGGTGATTCAAGCGCCTGGAGTTTCGTTTCGAAACCGCCGTTCCGACTAATCAACTTAAACAAAGTTTTGCTACTGTAAAATTTGACTTAGTTTCAACTTGCTAGAACCGAGTTGTTATCTTTCGTCGTTTGACTTTTGTTGCTAATTTTGATTCGATTCTTTTTGCAACCAGGGTTCTTAAGTTGAACTTTCTGGTTAGATCTTCTATTCGAGATTTACCTGTGCATTAGATGAGTACTTATTGTATGCTTGTTGTTTGTCTGCGATAGATCACCCGGAGTGCGCCGCTTGTTACTTCGAGTCTCTAGGTTTCGCGGATCGTCAGCAAGGCAAGTAACACTTTGATCATACTTTCTCATACCCAGTTTTTATGCATTAGATCAATCCTCAACCACTTGCATGATTAGGATCTAAAATAAATTGTGGGATGGGAAGTAGATGAGGTAGTACCTATTACCTGTTTTATTATCAAACCTTTGGGAGTTACTCTACGTTTGCTTATATTGCCATGCTATGCTAGTAGACGTGGATTGGGTGAGTGATATCCATGACAGATGTGAGATTGATAATTTTAATGGTTTATCTAAGGTGGCAACTTAAACACACATCTGGGTGGATTGAGGCACCTGATGTCTATCAGGACTTGCCTGTTTTTTTTTTCGGACCGCCACCCAGGCTCAAAGGGATCATAAGATAATTCATACTAGT
The DNA here is from genome assembly GCF_018294505.1 of Triticum aestivum. Lineage (NCBI taxonomy): Eukaryota > Viridiplantae > Streptophyta > Magnoliopsida > Poales > Poaceae > Triticum > Triticum aestivum. The sequence goes on from NC_057801.1 coordinate 676,200,111, forward strand.
AACTTACGTGTGCAGCCACAAGCCATTATGGGCTCTGGCATAGTGGAGTAAGTTGTGCGAACTCTTACGGGTAGGCTAGCAGATGTAGGGGATGTAGGTGTACAGGTCTACCCACATGTAAGGTGCTAGCGCTTCTGAAAGACTGTGTCTCGGTCATCCGTTTCTCAAACACCATGTAGTGCGAGAAACCAAACGGAGGCGATCGAGTCTTGTGGGGAAAAGTGCGCAAACCTCTGCAGAGTGTACAAACTAATCATGATTAGCCGTGTCCCCGGTTATGGACATCTTGAGTATCTAGTACTTGAATATCATGTGAATCTCAACATGTTACTCTAATTAATATTGTTGGGTTTTTAATGAGTAGTTCTAATTGGGATTGAGGATGCTGTCAACCATTCTCAATGTTTAACAACCACCATGATAGTTAAACAAATTTATTCCTTATGCAAAACTGTAACCATAGAGCTTTTCCACCAGCCAAATATGCATGTAGTATAGTCAATACTCATTACCTCTCTCTATGTGTTACATTGCCAGCATATTCCATGTGCTGACCCGTTTTCGGGCTGCAACTTTTCATGTTGCAGACTTTTCAGACGATGATTAAGGTGCCGTTTTAGGTAGTGGTTCTATACTCAGTGATGCCGTTGGAGTTGATGGACTCACTTATCTTCCAAGTCTTCCGCTGTTATCGTTATTAGATGGCCTTAAGCCATGATTATTGTAATGAGTTCTTTTTGAGCCATCGATGTAATAAGAGTGTGATTGCAACTCTGCTATAAATCCTCGATGTACTGTGTGGTGTCAGCATTACTGATCCAGGGATGACATCGTAGCACAGTAGACGTGATCCATTCGGGTCAGGTCGCTACATCGCGTGACATTTCCCCGAAGGGACAGACACAGGATCGAAGAAGGACACATGCCGGCCAGCCTAAGTGTTCCGGAGCAGTAGCAAGCTACCATGGCTCGGTGGAAGCACTAGGAGACATTTCCCAGTAAGAGAGGCTACTAAGGATAAACAACTAGATAGTCAGATCCCACACATACCAAGCATTTCAATAACATACACACAATATGCTCGATATGTGCAAATACAACATGGCATCACAACATGACTCTACAACTCAAGTATTTATTCAATAGGCTCCAAGGAGCGAGATATTACAAACATGGGTCTCACGACCCAACATTCAGAGCATACAAGTCAAAGCACATGCGGAAGCTTAACATGTCTGAGTACAGACAACTATAAATGAAAAAGGCTGAGAAGCCTAACTATCTACTAGATCCTGCCGAGGGCACAAGATCGTAGCTGAGGTAACAAGCTAAACATCGAAGTCCACGCGGTACTACTAGCGAGGCTGAAGTCTCTCTGCAAAAACATAAATTAAGCAACGTGAGTACAAATGTACCCAGCAAGACTTACATCAGATCTAACTACATATGCATCATTATCAACAAGGGGATGGTGGGGTTTAACTGCAGCACGCCAGCTTTGACTTGATGGCTATCCTGAACTACGACTGCAAGTAACTCTTTTGAGGTGGCGCACACGAGTCCACATATTCACCATATCAATACACCACTATAGATCCGCTCCCGTCTCCCTACGAGAACGCCATCCATAGCACTCACGCTTATCTTGCGTATTTTAGAGTATCCACTTTCACTTGTTTATGAACTGTACAGGCAACCCAGAAGTCCTTTTCCGCGGACACGACTATTTGAATAGATGATGTTAACCCTGCAGGGGTGTACTTCTTCACACACACTCTCACCACTTACCGCCGTTTACACGACATGTACTCGGCAACCTTCAAGCGGAAGCCCAGCGAGGGTGTCGGCCACGACCTGACTAACCACACAAGTCTCTCGTCCAGGTTTATCGCCTATTCGGGTTCCATCCGCAAGGAGATCCGGCCGGGGTGTCGCTCACGGCCCCAAACGATGTGAGCAGGGTTCCCAAGCCCACCATCCGGGTGCCACTTGGTACACCGTGCCACTGTGCCTAGTCTGTCCCAAGCCCACCTGTACCGGGTGCCACTTGGTAGACTACTAGCACTACCTACAAACACCAGAAACTAGTTGCAACTCCTGGACAGAGATCGAGTCGGTTAATTAGTCGAGAGAGTCAATTAAGGATCCCAATGTGTGGTAGTAGCTGTTCATGGATCACAAACACAGAACTCAGTTCCTGAGGACGGCTTCAATGAGACAACCCACCATGTACTCCTACATGGCCTCTCACCGCTACCTTTACCAAATTGTGTTCACACACTTAGCTCTCAATAGTAGGACATGTTCACACACCTCCAATTCATCCTCGATGAATCAGACCTGACACAACTCTAAGCAATAGCAGGCATGACAACAAGCATGAATGAGTAGGCACATCAGGGCTCAAACAACTCCTACTCATGCTAGTGGGTTTCATCTATTTACTATGGCAATGACAGGTCATGCAAAGGATAAAGGGGTTCAACTACCGCAACAAGTAATAGTTGTATCTTTGTTGTCCTAATGCAGGAAAATAGAGCAGGAGCGAGAGAGTGGGATTGTATCGGAATGAACAAGGGGGTTTTGCTCGCCTGGCACTTCTGAAGATAATATAGTTCTTCATCGGTGTCATCGAACTCATCGTCGGAACGTCGTCTACTGAGAGGGGACAAATACTGGCAAACAAAGGAGAACACAATCAATGCAATGCAACAATATGATGCATGAATGTGACATGGCAATATGCTGTTGTTTGAGCTAATGCAACTAGCAACAAGTTAAATGAAGTTGGTTTGAATCCAAGATTCAAATTCAAACTCCATATGTGCTTATTTAAATGCCAATTATTCAATTTGTTGTATACAGCAGATTTAAGTTGTTCAAACATGCATGAAAATGGTACAAATGGATAGATTGGATTTTTCTGATCATTTTTCATATATAAATTATTTGATTTGGAGCTACGGTTGAATTTCTATGAATTTTAGAAGTTTTGGGCATTTTCTGGAATTTTCAGAATTAAATTAAATCCAGAAAATGGTTAACTGCGTCAGCATTGCATCACTATGACGTCAGCGGGTCAACTGCGGTTGACCAGGTCAAATCTGACCAATGGGGTCCACTGGTCAGTGACCCAGTGTTGTTAGTGACACTGACAGGTGGGATCGGGTCAACGGACATGTCAGCATAGTCAACTCTGACTGGTGGGTCCCACCTTATTAACCTAATCTAAAGAGAAATTAAACCTAGATTAGTTAGGGCATGGGGCCTAGGTGTCAGTGAGCTAGGGGGTTTGTTAGGGCGTAATTAGTGGCTAATGACAGCGCCACGTCGGCTTCGCCGGAGTTCTGCCGGCGGCGACCAAAACGCGGCGGAGGGCATCGGGATTTTGCTATGGGGTCCGATTTGGCGCGCGGGGAGCATCTACGGGGAGCTGGCGGAGTGACGCATCCAATGGTGGAGGCGGCTGGAGCTAGGGTGGCCTACAGAGGTACCGACGACGAGCTTTGCGGCGGCCAGAGCTCGGGGGCGTGCGGGGACGCGGTTGTGGTGGCCGTGGCGATGTGCGATTAGCACCTACGGCGTCTACGTGGTGCTGTGAGTACGATGGGCGCATGCCCGGGACCAAATGGTCACCGGAGCATCACCGGCGACGAGCTCGTGCGGCGGTGGGTTTCGGCCTTAACAGAAGATGCGGCTAGAGGACGCGCGGGAGTGAGGTAGCAGGGGGGATAGAGAGAGAAGCTCACAACGGGGGCAGCAGAGGTGACGGCGAGGTCGGGGAAGCTCTGGGGGTGGCGCATCGACGACGGGGATCTCCGGTGATCCGAGGACGAAGATGACGATGATGGCGTCGATGCAGGGCCTCGGGCGAGGCATGGCTGGACGGGGAGGACGAGGGAGGCGTGGCGATGCTCGTGGACACGTCGGGGAGGCGAGGGGAGCACGGAGGCTGCGTCAACGGCGTACGGCGATGGCGAGCTCCGCTCGGGCAGAGAGGAAGAGAGAGCAGAGGAGGGGGAAGAGCACAAGAGAGAGTGAGAGGGGCCAAGGGGGTTGCGGGGTGGCGCCGAGGAGAAGACGCGAGGCGTCGCGGTGGCCAAGCGACGCAGGTAGACAGCCTGGTGGCGTGGCGCCCGCGCGCTCCTCTCTGCCTGCCTGGCGAGAGGAAGCAGGTGGCTGGCACGGGCCAGCACAGTGCTGGGCCGGCCAGTGGGCTGCCAGGTGGGCTGGCTGGGCTGCCAGGTGAGCGCCAGGTAAGCTCTCCCTCTCTTCTGTTTTCTAATTTGTTTTTGTTTTCTAATTATTTGCCTCTGTTTTGAGCTTAGGAAAAATACCAAGGCATTTCCTAAAATCCTGAAAATATTCATGGACACTTGCTGAATTATTTCAGTGGCCCAAAAATAGTTCCAACATTATTTGAACATTTAAATTATTTATATAATTTAAATGCCCAAAGTCAAATATAATAAGATTTAATTCAAAAATCCAGAATGGCCTAGAAATATGTGCATCATTTTTGGCAGAGGTTTTCACCTTTAACAAAAATCATGAACTTTTCTAAGGAGCATTTTGGGTTTATTGAAAATATTTTTTTAGTTGAACCTAGTAGAATTCATTAGGTGCTAGGGTTTGAACAGTCCCCATTTCAAATTCATTTGAAAGTTAAACATGATGCACACATGAAGGGCTAGCCTACTGCATACCAGGACTAGGGATGTGACATATGTGCTTAAATTCTTGAAGCTATGCTTGTGTTACCTTCCTATGCTAGTTGATTATTGTTCCCATAAGTTGTTTGCTCACAAAATCCCTATGCATAGGAAGTGGGTTAGACTTAAATGTGGTAGTCATATGCTTCATGATGCTCCCGTTATGTTTCAATTCTTATCTTTTATGTGAGCATCATTGCCATCATCATGCCTAGCTAAAAAGGCATTAAAGAAAAGCTCTTGTTGGAAGACAACCCAATATTTACCCTTACTGTTTTTGTGTGTCCACATGATATGCTACTGTAGTAATCATGTTTTATAGCTTTTGTTTCAATAAAGTGCCAAGTAGAACCTTTGGGAAGACTTGGGTGAAGTTTATATGATCTTGCTGTGAAAAACAGAAACTTTAGCGCTCACGAGAAGAGCTGCCATTTTTTACTGAAGAGTTCTTTTAGGTTGATTCTTTTTGCAGATGATTAATAGACAAATACCTGAGGTCCAGAAATTTATTTCATAATTTTTGGGCTTCCATAAGTATACGTTTGATACAGATTACTACAGACTGTTCTGTTTTTGACAGATTCTGTTTTCATTGTGTTGTTTGCTTATTTTGATGAATCTATGGCTAGTATTAAGTGGTATGAACCATAGAGAAGTTAGAATATAGTAGATATTACACCAATATTAATTAAGAATCAGTTCATTACAGTACCTAAGTGGTGGTTTTATTTTCTTAAACTAATGGAGCTTACGAGTTTTGTTGTGAGTTTTGTGTGGTTGAAGTTTTCAAGTTTTGGGTAAAGATTCGATGGACTATGGACTAAGGAGTGGAAAGAGCCTAAGCTTGGGGATGCCCCGGAAGGCATCCCTCTTTCGTCTTCGTTCATTGGTAACTTTACTTGGAGCTATATTTTATACCCCACATGATATGTGTTTTGCTTGGAGCGTCATTTTCTTTTGCTAGTTTTTGCTTGCTGTTAGTTAGATTAATGTTTTGCATCTTTAGTTTCAATAAAAAAGTCAAGGATAGCCTTTGCCATACTTATTTTGCTAGTATACATGTTGCTGTTTGAAAACAGAAGGTTTACCTCTGTTGCAAAAATTCCCTAGAAAAGTCAGAGAATGGTATAACGTTGAATCTTTTTGCATATTAAGCTCTGATAAATTTATTACAGTGGGAATTTTAGTTCATAATTTTTGGAGTCAGGGAAGTATTTTTACTCTTGCATTCTTGACAGACTGTACTGTTTTGACAGATTGCTGTTATGGTTGCATTGTTTGCATATGTTTGCTTCTTTAATGATTCTATTTGAGGATAGGAGTATTAAATATACAGAGGCATTTAGTATTCAATGTTGAATAATAATTTTAGTAATTTGTTACAGTAGAATATGATAAGGTTTTGCATTAGCTTATACTAACCTATCTCACGAGTTCTTGTTGAGTTTGTTGTGAATGAAGCTTTTGATAAAAAGAGAAACCATGGTATGAGAGGAATTAAGGAGACATAAAAGCTCAAGCTTGGGGATGCCCAAGGCACCCCAAGATAATATTTCAAGAAGTCTCAAGCATCTAAGCTTGGGGATGCCCCGGTAGGCATCCCACCTTTCTTCTTCAACAACTATCGGTTAGTATCGGTTGAGCCTAAGTTTTTGCTTCCTCACATGAGTTGTGCTATCCTTGCAATGTCATCTTATTTTGTTTTGCTTGCTGCTTGAGTACAATACCAAGATCTGAAATTGTTTTATGAGATAGAGTCTTCACATAGTTACATAATTATTTAGCTACTCATTGGTCTGCACTTATATCTTTTCGAGTAGTTTGTCGTTTACTCGTGTGCCACTTATATCCTATGAGTAAATTGTTGAATGAATTGATTGTCATAAATCTGAAATTATATATGTTTCATTTGCTTATCCCATGGGGAGTAATGACTTCACATCTAAGAAGTAGAGGTTGTAAATTTATTGACGGTTGGCAAGCATTATATTAGTCATTTGAACAATTCATGAAAGAATATTGAAGGAAGGGAGGTTTCACATATAAATATATTATTATAGACATCTTTCATAATTGGGAGCACTCATTAAGTATGACATGCTAAAGAGTTGATGTTGGACAAGGAAGACAACGTAATGGGTTATGTTTTCTCGCATCTCAGTTAAAGTATATTGTCATGGATCATTCAAACATGTTGAGCTTGCCTTTCCCCCTCATGCTAGCCAAAAATTCCTAGCACCAAGTAAAGATACTACTTGTGCTTCCAAATATCCTTAAACCCAGTGTTGCCATGAGTGTCCACCATACCTACCTATATGCGGTATTTACCTGCCATTCCAAGTAAATTTGCATGTGCCATACTCTAAACCTTAAAATTATAATCTGTTTTGTATGCCCGAATTGCTCATGTAGCAACTAGGGGTTGTCAGTGTCTTCCATGCTAGGTGGGTTATTCTCAAGAGGAGTGGACTCCGCTCCTCATTCACGAGAAAGTGGCGGTAACCGGGATGCCCAGTCCCACGATCCAAAAAGATCAAAGCAAATCAAAATAATTAAACAAAACTCCCCCAGGATTGTTGTTAGTTGGAGGCACTCATTGTTTCGAGCAAGCCATGGATTGATTGGTTGGGGGAGTAAAAACTTTTACCATTCTGTTTGGGAACCACCTATAACGTATGTAGTATGGAAGATATTGGGAACTCTTGCTTGTTATGTTGACAATGAGATCATACCTCTCAAAATTATTTATCTCTATTTCAAAATTGAGCTCTGGCACCTCTGCAAATCCCTGCTTCCCTCTGCGAAGGGCCTATCTTTTACTTTATGCATGAGTCAAGGTGATCTTCACCTCTTCCTTTTTCATTTTATCCTTTGGCGAGCACTTTGTGGTGGGGTGATCCTGATATATATATCCAATTGGATGTACATTAGCATGAACTATTATTGTTGACATCACCCAAAGGTGAATACGTTTGGAGGCAACATTATAAGCCCCAATCTTTCTCTGTGTCTGATTTAAACTTCATAACCACAAGTACTGCGTGAGTGTTAGCAATTGTAGAAGACTATATGATAGTTGAGTATGTGGAGTTTGCTATTCCTGAAAATAAGATGAATTGCAATTGTTTTGATGACTAAGAATGAAGTTTGCTAGTTTTCAAGAATGTTTATGGTCTATGCTTTAACATGTGAATTGCTTGTTACTAGTTCGTGAAAAGTTTTATGAGATGAACTACTGTTATGACATATTATCATGCTAGAAAAGGTGATTGAAATTATCATTGATCAAACTTGTGCACCTCTAGCAATCACACTTCATAAATTCTTTCTTTTATCATTTACCTACTCGAGGACGAGTAGGAATTAAGCTTGGGGATGTTGATACATCTCCAACGTATCTATAATTTATGAAGCATTCATGTCATATTACTATGTGTTTTGAATGATTATTGGGATTTACTATCCACTTTTATATTATTTTTGGGACTAACCTATTAACCGGAGGCCCAGCCCAGATTTGTTGTTTTATGCCTATTTTAGTGTTTCGAGGAAAAGGAATATCAGACGGAGTCAAAACGGAACGAAATCAACTAGAGAAGTTATTTTTGGAAGGAAAGCAACCCAGAGAACTTGGAGTGCACGTCAGGGGAGATACGGGCTGCCCACGAGGGTGGGGGCGCCCCCCCCCCCTGGGCGCGCCCCCTGCCTCGTGGGGCACCCGTAGCTCCTCCGACGTACCCCCTGCACCCATATATACCTACGTACCCAAAAACTTCCAGAACAGAACCTAGATCAGGAGTTCCGCCGCCGCAAGCCTCCAGAGCCACGAAAAACCAAACGAGACCCTGTTCCGGCACCCTGCCGGAGGGGGGATCCCATCACCGGAGGCCATCTTCATCATCCCGGCGCTATCCATGATGAGGAGGGAGTAGTTCACCCTCGGGGCTGAGGGTATGTACCAGTAGCTATGTGTTTGATCTCTCTCTCTCATGTTCTCTCTCGTGTTCCTCTATGGCACGATCTTGATGTATCCCAAGCTTTGCTATTGTAGTTGGATCTTATGATGTTTCTCCCCCTCTACTCTCTTGTGATGAATTGTGTTTCCCCTTTGAAGTTATCTTATCGGATTGAGTCTTTTATGAGAACACTTGATGTATGTCTTGTGATCCACTTGATGTATGTTTTGGTGATCAACTTGCGGGTTTCGTGACATTGGGAACCTATGCATAGGGGTTGGCACACGTTCTTGACTCTCCGGTAGTAGCTTTGGGGCACTCTTTGAAGTACTTTTATGTTGGTTGGATGAATCTGAGATTGTGTGATGCATATCATATAATCATGCCCACGGATACTTGAGGTGACAATGGAGTATCTAGGTGACATTAGGGTTTTGGTTCATTTGTGTCTTAAGGTGTTATTCTAGTATGAACTCTATGATGGATTGAGCGGACAGAATAGCTTTATGTTATTTTACTACGAACTCTTGAATAGATAGAACAGAAAGGATAGCTTTGAGGTGGTTTCATACCCTACCATAATCTCTACGTTTGTTCTCCGCTATTAGTGGCTTTGGAGTGACTCTTTGTTGCATGTTGAGGGCTTGTTATATGATCTATCTATGTTATTATTGTTGAGAGAACTTGCACTAGTGAAAGTATGAACCCTAGGCCTTGTTTCCTATCACTGCAATGCCGTTTACGCTCACTTTTACCACTTGTTACCTTGCTATTTTTATTATTTCAGATTACAAAAACCTTTATCTACTATCTATTTTGCACTTGTATCACCATCTCTTCGCCGAACTAGTGCACCTATACAATTTACCATTGTATTGGGTGTGTTGGGGACACAAGAGACTCTTTGTTATTTGGTTGCAGGGTTGTTTGAGAGAGACCATCTTCATCCTACGCCTCCTATGGATTGATAAACCTTAGGTCATCCACTTGAGGGAAATTTGCTACTGTCCTACAAACATGTGCACTTGCAGGCCCAACAACGTCTACAAGAAGAAGGTTGTGTAGTAGACATCAGTAATTTGAATGAAAACTATCATAGGAAGTGAATTGGATGCTATGATCAACTTGATGCTTGATAATTGTTTTGAGATATAAAGGTAGTAATGTTAGGGTCATGCTAGTGGGTAATTATGAAATTGAGAAATACTTTTGTTGAAGTTGGGAAGTCCCGTAGCATGCACGTATGATAAAAGTTGTGTGACAAATTTGTTGCATGAGGTGCTCTTTTGATTGTCTTCCTTATGAGTGGCAGTCGGGGACGAGCGATGGAATTTTTCCTACCAATCTATCCCTCTTGGGGCATGCGTAGTAGTACTTTGCTTCAAGGGCTAAGTAGACTTTTGCAATAAGTATATGAGTTCTTTATGACTAATGTGAGTCCGTGGATATACGCACACTCATTCTTCCACTTTGCTAGCCTATCTTATTACCATGCAACTTTCACCGGTATCATGAACCCATTATTTACCTTCCTCAAAACAACCACCATACCTACCTATTATGGCATTTCCATAGCCATTCCGAGATATATTGCCATGCAACTTTCCACCGTTCCGTTTATTATGACATGTCCCATCATTGTCATATTGCTTTTTGCATGATCATGTAGTTGACATCGTATTTGTGGCAAGGCCACCTTCATAATTTTCATACATGTCGCTCTTGATTCATTGCATATCCCGGTACACCGCCGGAGGCATTCATATAGAGTCGTATCTTGTTCTAGCTTTGAGTTGTAATTCTTGAGTTGTAAATCAATAAAAGTGTGATGATCTTCATTATTAGAGCATTGTCCCAGTGAGGAAAGAATGATGAAGACTATGATTCCCCCACAAGTCGGGATGAGACTTCGGATTTTATAAAAATAAAAGAGGCCAAAGAAGCCCACCAAAAAGAAAAAAAGAAGAGAAGGAAAAAAAGAAGAAAAAAAGAAAAAGAAAATAGAGAAAGAGAAAAAAATAAAAAGAGAGAAAAAGAGAGAAGGGACAATTGCTACTATCTCTTTTTCCACACTTGTGCTTCAAAAATAGCACCATGATCTTCATGATAGAGAGTCTCATAGGTTGTCACTTTCATATACTAGTGGGAATTTGTCGGGGGAAACTGATCCACGAACACCTATGGGGCCGGCGGACCGGGCCCCTTTCGGTTCGGCGGGGGGCGGAGATCGCACGAAGAGCAGATCGAGGCGAAGCACACGAGCAGTTTACCCAGCTTCGGAGCTCTCCGGAGAGATAACACTCCTACTGCTGCTTGTCTGGTTCTATTATGTTCTTGCTCTAGAGAGAGAGCTAAGTGTTTTCTGGGTTACGAATGAGTCGAACCGAACCTCCCAACCCCCTCTACGTTGCGCATGGGCCTCCTTTTATACGCTAAAGGGGTCACCGACAGGTGGCAACGCAGAGAAGGGTATAAATGTAAAAAGTGGGGTGGTTGGTACAGTTACTTGTATAGTGCACCCTACCTAACCCTGACGGCAGGGGACAAGGGCATTAAATGCCCGTCTGAGTCGCCCAAACAGTGCAGAAAGGGACCGTTAGGGGCGCCACCGTTCGCCATGATGGCGATCTTGTCAGCTTCGCATGCCACTGCGCACCGCTGGCTGCACAGCCTCCCGCCACGCACGCCTGGAGAGGCCCCCAGAGCGACACGTTGGCGGATGAGCTGGAGCGTGGGCACAGAGTGGCCGCCTGCCGCAGCAAGCGCCTTGCCGCTGCTACTATCTTGTCGGGTCCGGAAGCTTGTCACTCACCGGGCTTCGAGGTACCTTGGTTGGTCTTCCCGACAAGCTCCTCTTGTCGGGGCCTTGTTGCCTTGCCGGAGCGCGTGGCGCGTCGCGGCAAGTTCCTTGAAGTGCCTTGGTTGGCTTTCCCGGCAAGCTCCTCTTGCCGGGGCCTTGTCTCCTGAGCTTAAATACTTTGTTCTTGAATGGCTCCAAGGGAACCACGGAGGATCTTGGCGTTCACCCGGCAAGCCTTGCCGCGGGGTGTTGCAACTGCCCGTGCACAAGTTCGGGGTACTAGGGTACCCCTATTCTAGTACACCGACAGAATTTTTCATTATAGAACTTGGCTTGTATATTCCAATGATGGGCTTCCTCAAAGTGCCCTAGGTCTTCGTGAGCAAGCAAGTTGGATGCACACCCACTTAGTTTCTTTTGTTGAGCTTTCATATATTTATAGCTCTAGTGCATCCGTTGCATGGCAATCCCTACTCACTCACATTGATATATATTGATGGGCATCTCCATAGCCCGTTGATACGCCTAGTTGATGTGAGATTATCTTCTCCCACTTTTTGTCCTCACAACCACCATATTAGACCACCATAGTTCTATGTCCATGGCTTGCTCTCATGTATTGCGTAAGAGTTGAAAAGTTGAAGCGCGTTAAAAAGTATGAAACAATTGCTCGGCTCGTCATCGGGGTTGTGCATGATGGGAGTATTTTGTGTAATGAAAATGAAGCATGGCCTAACTATATGATTTTGTAGGGATAAGCTTTCTTTGGCTATGCTATTTTGATAGGACATGATTATTTGTTAGTATGCTTTGAAGCATTATTATTTTTATGTTTTATAAGCTTTAATATTGAATCATTTGGATCTGAACATTCATGCCACAATAAAGAGAAATTACTTTGAGACTCATGCTAGGTAGCATTCCACATCAAAAATTCTGTTTTTATCATTTACCTACTCGAGGACGAGCAGGAATTAAGCTTGGGGATGCTTGATACGTCTCCAATGTATCTATAATTTTTGATTGTTCCATGCTATTTTATTATATGTCTTGAATGATTACGGGTTTTATTATACACTTTTATATTACTTTTGGGACTAACCTATTAATCGGAGGCCCAACCCATATTGTTGTTTTATTGCATGTTTCAGTATTTCGAAGAAAAGGAATATCAAATGGAGTCCAAACGGAATGAAACCTTCGGCAACGTGATTTTTTGGAAGATTATCATCTTGGAGACTTGGAGTCCACGTCAGAAGATACTCGAGGAGGCCAGGAGATAGGGGCGCCTCCCCCCTACTGGGCGCGCCCCCTGTCTCGTGGACCCCTTGAGTACCCCCCCCCTCCCGACCAACTTATTTCGCCTATATAAGCCTATGTACCCTAAAAACATCGAATATCAAGATAGATCAGGAGTTCCATCGCCGCAAGCCTCTGTAGCCACCAAAAACCTCTCGAGAGCCCTTCCCGGCACCCTGCCGGAGGGGGGATCCATCACCGGTGGCCATCTTCATCATCCCGGCGCTATCCATGACGAGGAGGGAGTAGTTCACCCTCAAGGCTGAGGGTATGTACCAGTAGCTATGTGTTTGATCTCTGTCTCTCGTGTTCTCTCTCGTGTTCCCTCTATGGCATGATCTTGATGTATCCCGAGCTTTGCTATTGTAGTTGGATCTTATGATGTTTCTCCCCCTCTACTCTCTTGTGATGAATTGAGTTTTCCCCTTTGAAGTTATCTTATCGGATTGAGTCTTTTATGAGAACACTTGATGTATGTCTTGTCGTGCTTATCTGTGGTGACAATGGGATATCATGTGCCTCTTGATGTATGTTTTGGTGACCAACTTGCGGGTTCCGCCCATGAACCTATGCATAGGGGTTGGCACACGTTCTTGACTCTCCGGTAGAAACTTTGGGGCACTCTTTGAAGTACTTTGTGTTGGTTGAATAGATGAATCTGAGATTATGTGATGCATATCGTATAATCAAAACCACGGATACTTAAGGTGACATTGGAGTATCTAGGTGACATTAGGGTTTTGGTTGATTTGTGTCTTAAGGTGTTATTCTAGTACGAACTCTTGAATAGATTGATCTGAAAGAATAACTTTGAGGTGGTTTCGTACCCTACCATAATCTCTTCGTTCGTTCTCCGCTATTAGTGTCTTTGGAGTGACTCTTTGTTGCATGTTGAGGGCTTGTTATATGATCTATCTATGTTATTATTGTTGAGAGAACTTGCACTAGTGAAAGTATGAACCCTAGGCCTTGTTTCCTATCATTGCAATACCGTTTACGCTCGCTTTTATCACTTGCTACCTTGTTGTTCTTATAATTTCATATTAAAAAAACCTTTATCTACTATCTATTTTGCACTTGTATCACCATCTCTTCGCCGAACTAGTGCACCTATACAATTTACCATTGTATTGGGTGTGTTGGGGACACAAGAGACTCTTTGTTATTTGGTTGCACGGTTGCTTGAGAGAGACCATCTTCATCCTACGCCTCCTACGGATTGATAAACCTTAGGTCATCCACTTGAGGGAAATTTGCTACTGTCCTACAAACTTGTGCACTTGCAGGCCCAACAACGTCTACAAGAAGAAGGTTGTTTAGTAGACATCAGTCATCATCAACCATCCTCCATGACCAATTTCATGATGCTCACTGCCGTGCGTGAGTAATTCCATCCTAGGCTTGCTAGACGGTGATGGGTTGGATGAGATTTACCATGTAATCAAGTTAGTTTTGTTAGGGTTTGATCCCTAGTATCCACTATGTTCTGAGATTGATGTTGCTATGACTTTGCTATGCTTAATGCTTGTCCACTAGGGCCCGAGTGCCATGATTTCAGATCTGAACCTATTATGTTTTCATGAATATATGTGAGTTCTTGATCCTATCTTGCAAGTCTATAGTCACATATTATGTGTTATGATCCGACAACCCCGAAGTGACAATAATCGGGATACTTCTCGGTGATGACCGTAGTTTGAGGAGTTCATGTATTCACTAAGTGCTAATGATTTGGTCTGGTACTCTATTAAAAGGAGGCCTTAATATCCCTTAGTTTCCATTAGGACCCCTCTGCCACGGGAGGGTAGGACAAAAGATGTCATGCAAGTTCTTTTCCATAAGCACGTATGACTATATTTGGAATACATGCCTACATTACATTGATGAGCTGGAGCTAGTTCTGTGTCACCCTATGTTATAACTATTACATGAGGAATCGCATCCGACATAATTATCCATCACAGATCCAATGGCTACGAGCTTTTCAAATATTGTGCTTTGCTTATTTACTTTACCATTGTTACTGTTACAATTACTACAAAACTGCTATTGTTACTTTTGCCACTGTTACCATTACTTCCATACTACTTTGCTACTAAATGCTTTGCTGCAGATACTAAGTTATCCAGGTGTGGTTGAATTGACAACCCAACTGCTAATACTTGAGAATTTTCTTTGGCTCCCCTTGTGTCGAATCAATAAATTTGGGTTGAATACTCTACCCTTGAAAACGGTTGCGATCCCCTATACTTGTGGGTTATCAAGACTATTTTCTGGCGCCGTTGCCGGGGAGCATAGCTCTATTCTTTGAGTCACGTGGGATTTATATCTGCTGATCACTATGAGGAACTTGAAAGACGAAAGAACTAAGATTTTTCCCTCAACTACGAGGGGAGGTAAGGAACTGCCATCTAGCTCTGCACTAGATTCTCCTTCTGTTTTGAGTAACCTTGCGACACCTAAACCTGCTACTACTATGAATTCTGATATGTCACATGTTATTGATGATGCCACTTCTGCTATGCATGATACTTATGATGAAACTATTTCTATGCTTGATACTACTTTGCCATTAGGTGAATTTGTAGATGAACAACTTGCTAGGGTTAGAGAGAATGAAATTATTGATGAGGAAATGATTGAAGATAGTGATGATGAAGGTTCTCCCCCTAAGTATGAATTGCATGTTGTTCCTGAGGGTTATGTTATGGATGAAGAAGCTGCTAGAGCTATTCTTGCTTGCAATGATAGATATGATCTTAAGAAGTTATTAGCTAAATGGAAGCAGCAATCTCTGAATGCTATAATGAAATATGACCCTGCTTTTGCTACTTCACCTATCTTTGTTACTGATAAGGATTATGAATTCTCTATTGATCCTAAGATAATTACTTTGGTTGAATCTGATCCTTTTTATGGCTATGAATCTGAAACTATTGTGGCACATCTTACTAAATTAAATGATATAGCCACCCTATTCACTAATGATGAGAAGTCTCGCTATTATTATATCCTTAAGATATTTCCGTTCTCATTAAAGGGTGATGCTAAAACTTGGTTTAATTCTCTTGATCCTGGTTGTGTGCGTAGTCCCCAGGATATGATTTATTACTTCTTTGCTAAATATTTCCCTGCTCATAGGAAACAAGCTGCCTTGTGGGAAATATATAATTTTGTGCAAATCGAAGAAGAGAGTCTCCCACAAGCTTGGGGGAGGCTTCTCCGATTACTTAATGCTTTGCCTGATCATCCTCTTAACAAAAATGAAATGCTTGATATCTTTTATAATGGACTAACCGATGCTTCCAAGGACCACTTGGATAGTTGTGCCGGTTGTGTTTTCAGGGAAAGAACAGTCGACCAAGCTGAATTGTTATTGAATAATATGTTGACTAATGAAAATAATTGGATTCTTCCTGAGCCAATTCTTGAGCCAATTGAGCCAACTCCTGAACCTATTCCTAAACCAACTCCGAAGAAGAGGGGTGTTCTATTTCTCAGTCCTGAAGATATGCAAGAGGCAAAGAAATCTATGAAAGAAAAAGGTATTAAAGCTGAAGATGTTAAGAATTTACCTCCTATTGAAGAAATACATGGTCTTAATATACCACCTATTGGAGAAACACATTGTCTTGATAACCCGACACAGGTAGTAAAGGTATATTCTCTCTATAGATATGATAAAGTTGAAATCCCGTCTACTAAATTTCCTAGCCAATGTTTAGATGAATTTGATGACTTTATGGCTAGACAAGAAAATTTCAATGCTTATGTTGGTAGAGAATTAAAGAGTAATGCTTTCATGACAAGACGCTTGAGTGATTATATGGCTAGAGTTAAAGGTGAACTTAAACTCATTAGCAAGTATGCTTCTATGGTTACCACTCAAGCAGAGCAAGTACTTAATGCTCAAAGTGATTTGCTCGATGAATTAAATAATAAACATGACTTTGCTGTTAGAGTGGCTACTAGAACCGGTAGAATGACTCAGGAACCTTTGTATCCTGAAGGCCACCCTAAGAGAATCGAGCAAGATTCTCAGAGAAATAATTTAGATGCACCTAGTCCTTCTAAAAAGAAGAAAAGGAAAAATGATAGGACTTTGCATGCTTCTAGTGAACCTGTTGTAGACACACTTGAGAATCCTAATGATATTTCTATTTCTGATGCTGAAACACAATCTGGTGATGAACATGAACCTAGTGATAATGTTAATGATAATGTTCATGTTGATGCTCAACCTAGCAACAATAATGATGTAGAGATTGAACCTGCCGTTGATCTTGATAACCCACAATCAAAGAATCAACGTTATGATAAAAGGGACTTTGTTGCTAGGAAACACGGTAAAGAAAGAGAACCATGGGTTCAGAAACCCATGCCTTTTCCTCCTAAGCCATCCAAGAAAAAGGATGATGAGGATTTTGAGGGCTTTGTTGAAATGATTAGACCTATCTTCTTACGTATGCGCTTAACTGATATGCTTAAAGTAAATCCTTATGCTAAATACATGAAGGATATTATTACAAATAAAAGAAAGATACTGGAAGCTGAAATTTCCACCATGCTTGCTAATTATACTTTTAAGGGTGGAATACCAAAGAAACTTGGAGATCCAGGAGTACCAACTATACCTTGCTCCATTAAAAGAAACTATGTTAAAACTGCTTTATGTGATCTTGGAGCTGGTGTTAGTGTTATGCCTCTCTCTTTATATCGTAGACTTGAATTGAATAAGTTGACACCTATTGAAATATCTTTGCAAATGGCAGATAAATCAACTGCTATACCTGTCGGTATTTGTGAGGATGTGCATGTTGTGGTTGCAAATGTCACTATCTTAACGGACTTTGTTATTCTTGATATTCCCGAGGATGATAGTATGTCGATTATCCTTGGTAGACTCTTTTTGAATACTGCAGGGGCTGTTATTGATTGCAACAAAGACAATGTCACTTTTCATGTTAATGGTAATGATCATACTTTACACTTTCCGAGGAAACAACCTCAAGTTCATAGCATCAATTCTATTGGAAAAGTTCCAACTATCAATATTGGAGGTTTTGAATTTCCTCTTCCTACTGTCAAGAAAAATATGATATTCTTATTATAGGGGATGTTCATATCCCCGTTGAGGTAACCGTGTTATTCAAAATTTCTTCGGTTCCATGTTATTCCGAATGAGTTTGTTAACAAGACTTGATCAACCTTGTTAGTGGAATCCTTTTGATGATCATGAGATGGATGAAACTAGAAGGCACAACCTTTTGTACCCTCTTTTTACTTTCTGTTATTTAGAATAAATAAAGCAAAAATAGTATTATCTGTCTGCTTTCTGAATTATCCATGCAATAAAAAAATATCCCGAAAATAAAAGTTCTCCAAATGCCCTGCAAATTTAGTATGATTTTTTATGGAATATTTGAGGATTTTAGGCACTGAGAACACAACAGGGGGGCAAGCACCTGGCCACGAGGGTCCAGGGCGCGCCCCCTGCCTCGTGGGCCCATGGTGGCCCCCCTCCACTTATTCCTGCACCCACACACTCCATCTTTCTCCCAAAAAATTCTCCATCCAGCTCAAGAACGAGTTCTAGCTCATTTTGCTGCGATTTTCGATCTCCTTGCTCAAAGCCCCATTCACAAAACTGTTTTGGGAGATTGTTCCTTGCCTCCTTGGTATGTGACTCCTCCAGTGGTCCAATTAGTTTTTGTTCTAGTGCTTTATTCATTGCAAATTTTTGCTGCCTAGGTGACCCTATTCTTGAGCTTGCATGTCAAATTTATGAGGTCCCAAGTAATTCTAATGCATGATATAGGCTCTAGGCACTTATGGGAGTAGTTGCGACCAATCTTGTTTAGTTTGATTCACTTTTATTTTGAAGTTACTAAAAAGTTCAGAAATTTTCAAAAAATGATGAGGAGATTATTGAGGGGCTCTTCTAGCCAAAGCTCCAAGGATAAAGAAGCTAACGAGAAAGAAAAGGCCAAGTATAATCTTCCTCCAGTAGCGGAAATAAGGCCGTCCATTACGTCGTCTTGCTGTTGGCAGTGTATGCGCACCGAGGCCAGACAGCAGCTCCAAAGCCTGAGCCGGAACCACCACTTGACCCTTATCGTCCATCATGTTATCAGTGGGATCCGGAGGAGATCTCCGGCCAGTGGTATCCTGATGACACTCCTCGGTACACCGGGGAGAGTAGCCGTGGTCCTTGGGCATAGACCAATTTAGGCCAAAAGCCTAAGCTTGGGGGAGTACGTATTTCTCACCGACATTACATTCATGTTCACACTTATTCTAGTCGTCGGTGCTCATACTTTTTCATTGTATTATCCATGCTAGTTTAATTTATATTTCTAGCTCTCTTCTTGTGTGTTTGATAAACCTTAAGAAAAACCAAAAAATTAGTTAGTTTAATTTCCATGCTTGTAGTAGTAATTAAATGAAAACCCAAAAAGATTTCTCATTCTTCTTTTGCTTGTTGGGAGCTTTCCCGTGTAAATAGATTTTTTTTCCTTTGGGGTCAAGAGGAGAAGACCATAATGAAAAATTCTTAGTGGCTCTCATATGCATGATTGTTGATTTAACTTGAGACCCATATTATTTTGTCTTCTATCTTGAATTGAATGCTTGCAGATTCCAGCTTAGTCCAATGCACATGCACTATTATTATTATACACATGATTTGGTCGTGCAGGTGAAAGGCAATAATGACGATATATGATGGACTGATTGACATGAGAGAAGCTGGTATGAACTCGACCTCTTTTGTTTTTGTAAATTTGATGAGTTCATCATTCCTGATTCAGCATATTATGAATAAACATGTTTGCAATGACAATTAGAGATTATAGTTGCTTATGCCATGCTTAATTAGCTAGGAGCTTATAATGGTTTACCTTGCGTGCCAACATGCTATTAAAATGGTTATGATGTGGTATGATAGGGTGGTATCCTCCTTTGAATGAATTGAGTGACTCGACTTGGCACATGTTCACGCATGTAGTTGAAACAAAATCAACATAGCCTTCACGATATTTATGTTCATGGTGGATTATATCCTACTCATGCTTGTACTCGGTGTTGATTAATTTTAATGCATGTTCATGAGTGTTGTCGCTCTCTCAGTTGGTCGCTTCCCAGTCTTTTGCTAGCCTTCACCTGTACTAAGCGGTAATACTGCTTGTGCATCCAAACTCCAAAAACCACAAAGTTGGTCCATACGAGTCCACCATACCTTCCTATATGCGGTATCTACCTGTCGTTCCAAGTAAATTTGTATGTGCCATACTCCAAACCTTCAAATGAAATTCTGTTTTGTATGCTCAAGAAGCTCATGTATCAACTAGGGTTGTCTGTATCTTCCATGCTAGGTGGGTTATTCTCAAGGGGAGTGGACTCCGCTCCTCATTCACGAGAAAATGGCTGGTAACCGGGATGCCCAGTCCCATGATAAAAAAGATCAAAGCAAATCGAAATAATTAAACAAAACTCCCCCAGGGCTGTTGCTAGTTGGAGGCACTCGTTGTTTCGAGCAAGCCATGGATTGATGCTTGTTGGTGGTGGTGGAGTATAAACTTTACCATTCTGTTTGGGAACCGCCTATAATGTATGTAGCATGGAAAATATCGAGATCTCATAGTTGTTGCACTGACAATGAAAGTATACCGCTCAAAATGTTATTCATCACTATTTTAAAATCGAGCTCTGGCACCTCTACAAACCCCTGCTTCCCTCTGCGAAGGGCCTATCTATTTACTTTTATGTTGAGTCATCACCCACTTATTAAAAAGCACCCGCTGGAGAGCACGCTGTCATTTGCATGCATTACTACTAGTTTATATTGGGTATTACTTTATTGGATCTCTTTTACCATGAATTACAATGTTTAGTCAGTCCTTGATCTTTAAAGGTGCTCTGCATTTATGTTTTGCAGTCTCAGAAAGGGCTAGCGAGATACCATCTTGTTATATCATATTGTGTTTGTTTTGAGAAAGTGTTGTCATCCAAGATTTTTTTATTATTGCTCGCTAGTTGATTATGCCATTGATATGAGTAAACATGAGACCTAAGTGTTATTGTGAATATGGTTGGTTCATAATCTTTGCAGAAAACTTGAATGCTGGCTTTACATATTTACAACAACAAGAGCAAACAGAGTTTGTAAAAAATTTCTTTATCACTTTCAGTTTATCAACTGAATTGCTTGAGGACAAGCAAAGGTTTAAGCTTGGGGGAGTTGATATGTCTCCAACGTATCTACTTTTCGAAACACTTTTGCCCTTGTTTTGGACTCTAACTTGCATGATTTGAATGAAACTAACCCGGACTGACGTTGTTTTCAGCAGAACTACCATGGTGTTATTTTTGTGCAGAAAACAAAAGTTCTCAGAATGACCTGAAAATCCATGGAGATAACTTTTGGAAAATATAAAAAATACTGGCGAAAGAATCAAGGCCAGGGGCCACACCCTGTCCACGAGGGTGGGGGGGGCGCCCCCTGCCTTGTGGCCCCCCTGGAGCTCCACCGACCTCAACTCCAACTCTATATATTCCGTTTCGCGGAGAAAAAAATTAGAGAGAAAGTTTCATCGCGTTTTACGATACGGAGCCGCTGCCAAGCCCTAAACTCTCTCCGGAGAGAAATATTTGTTGCCGTCGTCATCATCAACCATCCTCCATCACCAATTTCATGATGCTCACCGCCGTGCGTGAGTAATTCCATCGTAGGCTTGCTGGACGGTGATGGGTTGGATGAGATTTACCATGTAATCAAGTTAGTTTTTTTAGGGTTTGATCCCTATTATCCACTATGTTCTGAGATTGATGTTGCTATGACTTTGCTATGCTTAATACTTGTCACTAGGGCCCGAGTGCCATGATTTCAGATCTGAACCTATTATGTTTTCATGAATATATGTGAGTTCTTGATCCTATCTTGCAAGTCTATAGTCACCTATTATGTGTTATGATCCGACAACCCCGAAGAGACAATAATTGGGATACTTCTCGGTGATGACCGTAGTTTTAGGAGTTCATGTATTCACTAAGTGCTAATGCTTTGGTTCGGTACTCTATTAAAAGGAGGCCTTAATATCCCTTAGTTTCCATTAGGACCCCGCTGCCACGGGAGGGTAGGACAAAAGATGTCATGCAAGTTCTTTTCCATAAGCACGTATGACTATATTCGAAATACATGCCTACATTACATTGATGAACTGGAGCTAGTTCTGTGTCACCCTATGTTATAACTATTACATGAGGAATCGCATCCGACATAATTATCCATCACTGATCCAATGCCTACGAGCTTTTCACATATTGTGCTTTGCTTATTTACTTTACCGTTGCTACTGTTACAATTACTACAAAACTGCTATTGTTACTTTTGCCACTGTTACTGTTACTTCCATACTACTTTGCTACTAAATACTTTGCTGCAGATACTAAGTTATCCAGGTGTGGTCGAATTGACAACTCAACTGCTGATACTTGAGAATATTCTTTGGCTCCCCTTGTGTCGAATCAATAAATTTGGGTTGAATACTCTACCCTCGAAAACTATTGCCATCCCCTATACTTGTGGGTTATCAATGATTCAAAGATGCAATGATTTGAGCATTCTACGAACGATACGACCAAGCCACTCACTTGAGATCCCCCCTTGATAGCACATCAATCAATTATATAACTCGGTCTTTCAACTAACACCATGAGACCGGTAAAATAGAAA
Organism: Triticum aestivum; assembly: GCF_018294505.1. Lineage (NCBI taxonomy): Eukaryota > Viridiplantae > Streptophyta > Magnoliopsida > Poales > Poaceae > Triticum > Triticum aestivum. Next base: position 676,222,611 of record NC_057801.1, read on the forward strand.
ACCTATCAAGGGCAAACCTTTGTCCTTTCGCATAATCCACTTGAGCTAGCTGATGACGGTCTTGACCTTCTCAAGTTGGACCACCTTTCTTGATTGCGTTGGCTCAGTGAAGACTAGTAGATCGCTCCCCCATACTCCACTATGTGCGAGCAACTCTTCGGCGCATCTTCACAAGTTCATTGTCGCCACAATGGACGTCAAGCTTCAAGCATATAATCTCTTCCTGATGATCCACTTGAACTTTAGACCGTAAACCTAACACCACAAAGAACTCTCATGTAGACCATGGGTTAGTAAACAAAGTGTAATTGACTAAAAGGAAAGCCTATGGACAAACCCTTCAAATATAGCTCAAGGCAACCATTAGTCCATAAGAATTGTCATCAATTACTAAAACCATATATTGGGGCACCGCTTGAGTGCAGTCGTCCTGCACGCAGCGCATCGACGGCCGCGCTGTGCAAGGTGATCTGTGCAAAGGAAAGCGTCAAAGTCAGTAAAACGGGAATACATAGCTGGATATAAGCTAATACAATGTCAGAAGTGATGCAAAGGACCAGGCGTGCATGGCTATCTCTTTTTTACGCCAGTTGCGTGTGGGAGCTGCTGTCAGAAACGCTATTAATGTGCTTTTTGACCGCGCGGCCACTGCCAAGAACGGAGGTGGGGGCGGCTAATACGTCTCCAACATATCTATAATTTTTGATTGTTCCATGCTATTATATTACCCATTTTGGATGTTTATGGGCTTTACTTTACACTTTTATATCATTTTTGGGACTAACCTACTAACCGGAGGCCCTGCCCGAATTGTTGTTTTTTGCTTATTTCAGTGTTTCGAAGAAAAGGAATATCAAACGGAGTCCAAACGGGATGAAACCTTTGGGAGCGATCTTTTTGGAACAAATGCTAACAAGGAGACTTGGAGTGGACGTCAAGCAACAACCGAGGCAGCCACGAGGGTGCCCGGCGCGCCCCTAGGGGTGGGCGCGCCCCCCACCCTCATGGGCCTCTCGAGCGTCCACCACCTACTTCTTCCTCCTATATATACACCCGTACCCTGAAACCATCAGAAGCGACCACAAAACCTAATTCCACCACCGCAACCTTCTGTATCTGCGAGATCCCATCTTGGAGCCTTCACCGGTGCTCTGCCGGAGGGGGAATTGATAACCCACAAGTATAGAGGATCGCAACAGTTTTCGAGGGTAGAGTATTCAACCCAAATTTATTGATTCGACACAAGGGGAGCCAAAGAATATTCTCAAGTATTAGCAGTTGTCAGATTGCGGTATCCGGCAGACCCTTGAGGTTCGAACTCTGGGGTGCGCGTGAAGATCTCTCCTCTACCAACTCGCGTCTTGTCGCCTCGCAAAGGATCTAGGCTACACGATGAATAACACAAGGGACGCAAGGTTTATACTAGTTCGGGCCACCGTTGTGGTGTAATACCCTACTCTAGTTTATGGTGTGGTGGATTGCCTCTGGGGCTGATGATGAATAGTACAAGGAAAGAACAGCCTCGCGAGGGATGTTCTTGTGGTGGTGTTGTCCCTTTGGAGGGGTCGATTCCCGATGCCTCTATACTATGGTGGCTAGCCCTATATATAGAGTAAGAGGCCCTGGTCCTCTTCCCAAATATTGACCGGGAAGGGCGCCAACAATTGGCCATTTTGAAGGGAACATCTAGTACACTTATCCTGACTAAAGTTGGTCCGCGCCTGCCAAAGACTTTGACGATGACGCTGTCCTGGGCTCCACGGTGACCTCCATCCTGCCGTTCCGCTGGTCTTGGTCTTGTTGCACCGAAATGGTAGCCTTTGCCCAATGCCTTGGCCTGTGCTTGCTCCCTTTGCACCAAAGGGGAAACAAGGACACTGCGCAGGCCGGCGCCCGCCTGGCCTCGATCATCATGGATTGCGTCATGGGCACCTCACGAGGTACCCCTGCCTTGATCTCTCTGCCTCCTCGCGAGCCAGTCTGACGAGGCTACTCCTGAGGAAGCTTCCTGTCGTCCACCCCGCGAGGCTTGGCCCCTCGCGAGGGTCTTGAGCTTTAGTTGATGAAGATGGGCCGCACTGGGCCACTGCCGAGCCACGCCGCAGGCCGCAGGCAGGCAAGTCTGGGGACCCCCGTTCCCAGAACGCCGACAGTAGCCCCCGGGCCCAAGGCGCGCCCGGACTTGGCTTAGCAGAGAAGCGAAGGGGCAAGTGCGAAGCGCCGCGGGCCCCACCAGCCTGCGGCCTTGGGCGTTGCGTGGCGGTTGATTGGATGTGGGCGTCTCCGCTTCCCCATGCCCCTCATTACGTGCCCGGCTAGGCGGACCCGCGGTTGCACACAATCATTCCCTTTTCGTCATCCGCGCGCTCCCCGTCCTTCCTTTCTCCTCGAGCTCCAACCTCCGCCTACAATCCAACTCGAACTCCCCCCCCTTTTTGTCGCCATGGCGCCAACGAAGAAGGGAAAGGGGAAGAAGCCCGCGCCTTCGCCCCGCCTGCCTCCGGCAGCGGCTCCTGTCGTCGACCGGTCAATCATACTCAACCCTGAAGCCTTGGACAAGGTCAGCTCTGCTCTTGCCTCCATCTTCAACAAGTGCGGGAGAATGGCGGTCTGGCCCGCATCTCACTCCTCCCTCAACAGGGTCGTCACCGAGGTCTGATTCTTCGCTGATGCCTTGTGGGCGGGTCTGGTTCCCCCCTTTTCTGCTTTCTTCAATGCGGTGCTCTCCCATTATCAGATCCACATGATCCACATGGGTCCCGAATCCATTACTCTCCTTGCTGTCTCGGCTGATCATAGCCTTTCAGGGCCTTTCCCGTTGAGTTTATGGAGACAGTCGGGGAGCCATTCCCTCAAGCTTCACCCTCTCTGCCGATTTCGAGTGCCCCGAGCTCGAGTACTGCCCTTGCCGCGGGGCTGCTTGGAGAGGTAGGCCGCCCCGCGGAGCATCTTGTTCCCGCGCGCCTCGTGCCTCTCCTTCGCGAGTTCCCCTGGGGCACTGCCAGCCTGCCTCGTGCTCCCTCTTTAGTTGTAGGCGGTGACTGGCTGGAGTCGATCTTGAGTTCCTCCTCGGGGGACGAATCGGCGCCGGGCTGGATCCATGGCAGGGCCCGTCCGGTGGTGATGGGGGCGCCAGCCCCCAGCCCCCTGCCGAGAGGGGGTGTGCCGCCTCATGGCCCTCCGCATGCGCCAGGGGCGGAGGACGACGCGGAAGACGTGCTTAGGCGTGCTCGGGAGCGCAGCACCCTCCGTCGAGAATTCCTTCAGAAGGCAGCGGACGCGGTGAACCAGCTCGGGGAGGAGCTTGCTGGCGAGGATGCACGCCTCGAGGCCGAAGGCCTGCACCTGGCCGATGAGAGGCGCAAGCTGAGGGTGGCCGTCAGCCTCGCGCGGCACCAACATGATCTTGAGAATGTGAAGGCTGAAGCATCGCTGGCAGCCTCGCGGGAGGCCTGCTCCCAAGCCGTCGAGGAGGCCCAGGAAGCAGACCGACGGTGCAAGGCTGCGGAGGAGCGCGTGTGGGAGCTCCAGGCCTGGAGCAACTCTCTGGAGCGGCAAGTGTAGTTGTTCCAGGCGGCCCTTGTGTCGCTGAAAGGGGGGCCTGACGACGAGGCAGAGCTCCGCAGGCGCGAGGAGGCGCTGTCGCTGGGTGCCGCCGAGCGCAACCTTGACCTTGAGCGGTTGGAGACGAGGGAGCGCCTGGTAACCCAGGCGGAGGATGATGTCAGCGCGCGGGAAGCCCGTGTCCAAGAAGAGGTCGACCGCCGTGCGGCGGAAGCTCGCTCCAATCTTGAGCGCGAGTACGAAAGAAGGTTGGAGCTGATCAGGGCCGAGGCTGAGGGCAGGACCGCTGCCCTCAGGGCCAAGCTGGCTAAAGTGACGCAGCATGCGGATGCTTCTGAGGCCGCCCTTGGTGTAGCGCAGTCGGAGCTGGCTTCTTCCCGCGCTGAGGTGCTCCTTCTTCAACAGAGGGTTGATGACGCCGAGGCCGTTGCGTGGTGGAATGAGGACGAGATCCATCAGCGGAAGACTTTGGAGCATGTGCATGGTCCCATGCTCTGCGCACTCAGGGAAAGGGCTAACGTGACCCTGGGCAACATCTGTGAGGCGACCGTTGCGGAGCCCTGTGTAATTAACTATGCTGGCAACCTCCGGTTCTTCACGGATGTGGTGGCAGCTGGAGACCCAGTCTGACAGGGCCCACAGGCTTGTTGAGGAGAGGAGCCTTGCCCTGCTTGGACGTGCTTTCTCCCGCGTCTTCAGTTATCTTCAGGACAGGGACCCCCATTTCGATTTTGACGCCGCCATCGCACCGGTGCCTGTAGCCATCCGGGGTGATCTGGCGCAGTGGGTGGAAGACAACATGGACGCCCTTGTTAGGGCCTTCACCACGGATGACGACAGCATGGTCGTGGCCGCCGACGAAGGCGGCATGGTGAATGAGCATGACGCTGGTGACAGCGACGGCATGGGTGATGGTGAGGCCAGTGACGCCAGTGATGCTCCTGGAGGCGCTCCCGAAGATGCATTGGGAGATTTGTCTGATTGATCGTGTGTCATTTCCGCTATTTATCCTGCACCGAAAGAGTTCAGGCTCGGCCCTGAAGGTTGCAAGAGCATTTTGGGAGGGGAAGCCCCTCGTGTGAAAGTTTGCAGTTGGTGTACTTGTAGACATAACGCCGCATGCATGCTTATGCTGAGCGATTGGCCCCATGATGAGTCGGTTGACTTGTTTACCTTTGACCCGGACAGGTCCCGAGCAAGCCTGCGGGGGCTGCAGTGCCCTGAGTGTCTTCTGAGTGAACCCACTGATCCTGTGATGAGAACCTCCTGAGAGGGCGCGGTAACAGTGGTCCGGATGATAGACGTGCCTGCCCCACCCCGACTCGCGAGGGGCTCGTGAGGGGAGGCAGCTGACGCTAACTTTGGATGCAAAGCCGCAACCAGAAAGCGAGAGATTGCTCGAACGAGACTAAACGCCCCTTCCCCGAACACACGTGAGTCTCAAGCTCAAATCCAACTTAAATTCAAATCGAAGAAACTTGACAACAGAGAGAAAGGCAAAAAAGCAAAAAGCCGCGTCCGGCACCTAGTCTAGTCTTCGACGTCTTCTCACCAACGCGGAGCTAAGTGCTACCACTGGGCGTGGGCGGGAGCCCCCGAGGCCCGAGGGCGGCTCTCCGCAGACTCCGGGGCATGTACAGCCCCAACTCATTATTACGTGAGAGTGTCACAGGCAGCGAGCTTCACAGGCACTGGGCCTTCTTCACAGGTACCGGCCTCGCTTCATATCGCCAGGCGAGGGCCCCGCCTTGCGTCGCACTCTACCACCATCGACGGCGACCGGAAACCAAGGATGACGCCAATGGGGTAGAGCGGTCGCCAGCGGTTCCCCCGACGACCACGGGTCCTCTGCCGGGGGCAGGCCCTGGGGCACCTCCCTGGCAGAGGGCCTACCTCCTGAGGACGCCTTGCTCCGAGCGCCGTGGGGGTGAGGTCGAATCCCGGCCCCTCTCTTGCAGCCCCCGGTGCCCTCCTCCTAAGGGTAGGAGGTTGTAGCATTGGGGCAGCCATCTACTGTCGCGACCAGTATCTCCTGCGACCCATGGTTAGCATAAGCTTGCTCCTGAGGAATCAATGGTACCCGATAGTTGCCGCCACCAGCGCGGTTGTCGAGGCTCTCGTGGGGTTCCTGAAAGAGCTCAGCTTCTGGCGCTTCCTTCCCCCAACCTCACCCGAGGAACGAGCTATGGTCTTCTTCCCGTGCACACTCTTGATCCACCATGTGGGGCACATAGGCTTCTGGGGCCACGGTCCCGAGGGCCTCGCCGTAGTGCCCCATACGCCACGCAGTCCGGCTTGGGGTGTTGTCTTGGGGGTGGTGGCGCGGTGGCCCGCCGAGGCCGTAGGCTGCGGTGTGCGCCCCCTCATCGGTCGGAGGTGGAGCCGGTGCGGCTTGTCACTCGGCACCGATGGCCAGGTTGGCATTGAGGAGGCCTTGGGGTCCGCTCGGAGTTGCGTGGGTGCGTATGGGGCCGTTGTATGGCACGCCCTGGATCTGGGGCGGCAGCTGGACGCAGAAAGGAGGTGCTCCCGATGCGGCGGCGGCCAGGAGTTCGGCCACTCGTTCTAACAGCACGTCGTGGCCGCTCTCCAGCAGCCTGGACCGCAGCAACTCTCGGGCTACCGTGAGCGCGGCCCTTGAGTTCGCCTGCTCCCGACGGGTGTGCGGCGACATGGTGCGGCGTGGCTTGAGGCCCTTGCTGCTGACCGCACCTGCCGTGGCGTGAGAGCAGGTGGAGCTTGGCCGCGTCGCCCGCGCCCCGCAGCGCCCTGCGGAGCACGGGCTGCCTGGGGCGTGAGGTTGAGGTCGCCCTGGGCAGGCGGCACGGTGTGGGCGGGCCACGCCGCCCAGCGGTCGGCGTTGGCCATTGGGTCGCCGGACATGAGAGCAATGAAGCGGTGGAGCGTGAGGTGGTGGAGGAAGGATTTCAGCGCACCCCTACCTGGCGCGCCAAATGTCAGATTACGGGTTCCGGTAGACCCTTGAGGTTCGAAATCTGGGGTGCGCGCGAAGATCTCTCCTATACCAACTCGCGTCTCGTCGCCTCGCAAAGGATCTAGGCTACACGATGAACAACACAAGGGACACAAGGTTTATACTAGTTCGGGCCACCGTTGTGGTGTAATACCCTACTCTAGTTTGTGGTGTGGTAGATTGCCTCTGGTCTGATGATGAATAGTACAAGGGAAGAACAGCCTCGCGAGGGATGTTCTTGTGGTGGTGTTGTCCCTTTGGAGGGGTCGATTCCTGATGCCTCTATACTATGGTGGCTAGCCCTATATATAGAGTAAGAGGCCCTGGTCCTCTTCCCAAATATTGACCGAGAAGGGCGCCAGCAATTGGCCATTTTGAAGGGGAACATCTAGTACACTTATCCTGACTAAAGTTCGCCTGCCAAAGACTCTGACGATGACGCCGTCCTGGGCTCCACGGTGACCTCCATCCTGCCATTCCGCTGGTCTTGGTCTTGTTGCACCGAAATGGTAGCCTTTGCCTGATGCCTTGGCCTGTGCTTGCTCCCTTTGCACCAAAGGGGAAACAAGGACACTATGAAGGCCGGCGCCTGCCTGACCTCGATTGTCATGGCTTGCGTCACGGGCACCTCACGAGGTACCCCTGCCTTGATCTCTCCGCCTCCTTGTGAGCCAGCCTGACGAGGCTACTCCTGAGGAAGCTTCCTGTCGTCCGCCCCGTGAGGCTTGGCCCCTCGCGAGGGTCTTGAGCTTGAGTTGATGAAGATGGGCCGCACTGGGCCACTGCCCGAGCCACGCCGCAGGCCGCAGGCAGGCAAGTCTGGGGACCCCCTGTCGGTGTCAAAACCGGCGGATCTCGGGTAGGGGGTCCCGAACTGTGCGTCTAGGCGGATGGTAACAGGACAAGGGACACGATGTTTTTACCCAGGTTCGGGCCCTCTCGATGGAGGTAAAACCCTACTCCTGCTTGATTAATATTGATGATATGGGTAGTACAAGAGTTAATCTACCACGAGATCAGGGAGGCTAAACCCTAGAAGCTAGCCTATGGTATGATTGTTGTTCGTCCTACGGACTAAAACTCTCCGGGTTATATAGACACCGGAGAGGGCTAGGGTTACACAGAGTCGGTTACAATGGGAGGAGATCTTCATATCGAATTGCCAAGCTTGCCTTCCACGCCAAGGAAGGTCCTATCTGGACATGGGACGAAGTCTTCAATCTTGTATCTTCATAGTCCGGGAGTCCGACCAAAGGTCATAGTCCGGCCATCCGGACACCCCCTAATCCAGGACTCCCTCAGTAGCCCCTGAACCAGGCTTCAATGACGACGAGTCCAGGGCGCAAATTGTCTTCGGCATTGCAAGGCGGGTTCCTCCTCCGAATATTTCATAGAAGATGTTGAACACAAGGATACTGTCCGGTTCTGCAAAATAAGTTCCACATACCATTGTAGAGAGAATAATATCTGAACAAATCTAATCTGCTGATGTATTCCGCAGTGTGACATCACGCCCCGACCAAGCCTTTATTCGAATCAGTTTACTGTTCCACCTCAGCGCATTTAGCGAGGCGGTTTCCTTGGCACGTCTTGTCAAAGCAGAGATCGTGTCCCCTTATTTCGGGATTCTCATCAATACGGGCATGGGTAACCCAACCGCGCCATTAACCGCGGCGCTTGGGAGATAAGCGAGTTTTATTAGGCTGGTGGGGGCTTATAGTCTCGGCCGCCCATATAAGGGGATAAGGATCCACCCTTTCCATTTACGCCTTCTTCCTCCTTTGCTTATCCATCCCTGCGCACTCGAGCTCCAGCGCCCAAGTCCGCACTTCCCACCTCGACCTTTCTCCAATCATGTCCGGAGTGGGAGGTAGATGGATGGCCTCCTCCGTCATGGAGGGGCAAATCAAAAAGTTGAGGAAGGTCGGATACTTGTCTGACGACATCGCGCACCGGCTTCCCGAGGAGGGGCAACTCGTCCCCACCCCTGGGCCCCATGAGAGGGTCATGTTTCTCCCCCATTTCCTCTGCGGACTGGGCTTTCCTCTTCACCCGTTCGTCCGGGGGCTCATGTTCTACTACGGCCTGGACTTCCACGATCTGGCCCCGAACTTCATCCTCAACATCTCGGCGTTCATCATCGTATGTGAGGCCTTCCTCCGCATCCAACCTCACTTTGGCCTATGGCTGAAGATCTTCAGCGTCAAGCCGAAGGTCGTGGGCGGCCGCCAAGCGGAGTGCGGAGGCGCCATGGTGGGCGAGATAGCCAATGTTACATGGCTCGAGGGCGCCTTTGTAGAGACCATCAAAGGGTGGCAGTCGGGGTGGTTCTATATCACCGAGCCGCGTGACCCTGAATGGGCAGCGGCCCTCGAATTCCAATCCGGCATCCCCACTCGGCTCACATCTTGGAAGGAGACGGGCCTGTTGTGGGGAAGTCCGGAAGAGGTGACTGGACTCCAAACCTGCGTCCGAGACCTGGTGAACAAGAAGGTTAAGCTTGTCAACGTAGTCCAGGTCATGCTCTTTCGCCGGATCCTCCCGTGTCAACGACGGGCCTTCACCTTGTGGGAGTTCGACCCGGCCAAGCACCAGACACTGTCTCGGCTTTTTGACACAAAGCACGAGGACACTTGGAAGGTGCTATTCAAGAGCTCTGAGGTCTCCCCACCCGTCATCGAGGATCGCGGATTCTGCACCAAGCGCCAAGCCATCGAAGTAAGCTTGCTTTTAGTCCTTCACGGGACACTTGATTTTCATAGTTTGATTCCATGTACGATCTAAACTCCTGCTCCTTTGACAGGACTAGAAGAGGACATCCGGACAGTTTGACTATCCGGCCCCTTTGCCCGAAGGCCCAGCAGACGCACGCTTGACGAAGCTGCTGGTTCTGGCACCTCACGTGGTGCCGGAGAAGAAGGCCAAGAAGAAGGCCACGGGGACCCAAAAGAGTTCCCGACGCCTGGTGGTGTCGGATTCATCGCCCGACAACCCCGAAGCACCCTCCGCCTCTGAGGACAAGGAGGAGGAAGAAGAAGAAGCCTCTTCCCCTCCCGCGCGGGGGGGGGGGGGGGGGGGGAAGAAAAGGAAGGCCGCCCCAACTGGGGAGGTCGGAGGGTCCAAGAAGGGGAGGACCCTTCTGCCGGACTACGCCTCTGATGCCGAAGACGGCGGGGAGGAATGGCCATCAAGGGTCAGGCCCTTGGCAAAATCATAAGTATACAGATACCAGAATAACTTATGGCGCTCCTCTAATGTATGGTACCTTCTGACACCGAATTCAATCATGCAGTCCGCCCAAGGCTCAGCTCGGCGATTTGTCGAGCGGCTCCCTGGATTCGTCGGATGTGAATAGCGCTTCACTTCCGACGGCCTCCTCCCCTCTCCCTACGGACGACACCAAGGTGGAGTCCCAAAAGGTACTAAACCAGGAGGAGGTGGTCCTGGAGGCGCCACAAGGTGACCTCCCGGACTCCAGGCCTAAAGGGGGTAAAGCCCCCGAGGGATCTAAGTTCGGCCCCAGGCCAGACACCACTCCGGAACCAACAACGGTTCCAGAGTCCGGTAGGCGGCGCCTTCGTAAGAAAGGCGCGCCTATGACACCGGCGGCCTCCGTCCAACCGGAGACGCCAGACAATTTGCTGGAGGTGCTTAACGGCGCCTCCATCGACAAGGAGCACCGCACTGTTATGAGTGCGGTGATTCAGAAGGTTCAGTCCGCCAAGAGCGGGCTGACAGAAGCCTGTACCAGCCTGCTAATAGGCTTCGAGGTATGTAAAACATATAAAAATGTTACCGCATAGACAGTAGCCCCTGATGCTCAGTTCGATGTTCGAAAGAAAAGCCGGACTGAGGATCCAAAAAGATATACGCAGGAGTCTAACATAACGATGTTGATATGGGAATGCAGGCTGCGCTGCTGACCTCTGCCACACTGACTGCGGAGGTCGACGCATTGAAGCAGAACCTCGAGCGGTCCGAGAACGAGCTTGGTCGTGCCAAGAAGCAGCTCGAGGACAAGGAGGGTATGTAATACCGTATGTAAATGTATATAGAAATACTTGGTTGCAAAAAATGACAGGACCAACGTGAATGTTGTAGGGGCCACAACTCAGGTGGCAACCCTGAAGGAAGCGCTTTCCAAGGCCGCAGATAATGCGGCCATGGAGCGCTCAGAGCGAGAGAAGCAAGAGGCGCAGGCGGCGGAGGTGCGGCAAGAGCTCGATGCTCTTGTGAAAAAACATGAGAGGTTAGAGTTTGACTCGAAGACTCGAGAGTCCGAGCTTGCCTCGGCACTTGAAAGCGCCAAATCTGCCAAGGCCGAAGCCCAAAAAGCCCTCCAGGAGATTGAGGCGATGAAAAAGATTGCGGCGGGTAAGGCATTCTTTATGCAAAGCAAGCATGTGAAAGTAAATTACCTGTTACTTACCCGAATCCGGAGCTCTCCAGGAGCATTCGTAGATCTGCCCCGCAGTGTATCCGATGCCGCCGCATTCTACCGGGCCGAGGAAGGAAGCTTGACGGAGAAAGTGTTCTGGTCCCAGTATGCTGAGGCCGGACACCCAGTGCCCTTGAGCGACCAGCTGAAGCAGCTGGTCGAGCTTCATAAGGCAGCCAAACAGGCCATGAAGGGCCTGATAGGCATGCTCTGGCCTGGTGAGGTCTTGCCTTTGAGCTACTTTGGGCTGGTGCGGCGGCTGGTGGATGCATGTCCACGGCTTGAAGTCATCAAGCGTTCCATGTGTATCGAGGGTGCTCGTAGGGCTTTTGCCCGTGCTAAGGTGCACTTGGGCAAGCTAGATGCTGAGAAGCTGGTGAAGGATGGGCCACCAGAGGGGAAGGAGCATCGCAAGCCCGAGATGTATTATGAGGGCGTCTTGAAGGGTGCCCGTCTTGTAGCGAATGAATGTACCGGGGATGTAATTTTTGAGTAAACTCGCTCGTGTTTGTCCTGTGCGCTGAAAACTTGTTCATATGCGCTAAGCAACGCTTTTTCAATTTAAAATATTACCTTCTGTGCGGCCGTTTATGAAATCTGAGAGATGCAAGTCGTCGGCTTCTACCTCCATGCCACGAGTGCTGGGGTGTTCGGGATAACCCTGAGCGCTCTTGTTCCCATTCTTGGGTCCATCTAGGGAGGCGCTCAGCACAACAAACCAGGCCATCGGACTTATAATGCTTTATCACTCTCACTTAGCCATAGAATTCTATAATTTTAAATTTTGGCGAAGCCCCTAGTATTCGGAAGATCAAGTTCGGGGCGCTATCCACGCCTAGGCCGGATAAATCTGGCTCCTCGCTCTAAGCGGCATAAGTGTTTAGGGACTCGAAAAAACCTCTCGAATAGCGACCGGTCTCTCGCACTATCATGACGGTCAGTTTTAGCTTTCTCCACTGAGGTGTTAACCCAGCTCAACTGGGGCACAATCACAGTAGTTCTCCTAGCGTTACCTTAGCCGACATTGCGGAATGTAAGGTACCAAAACATGGGAGCCGGTCAAACCCAACTATTGACCCAAGACATGATTCGGAGCCGATGCATATAATGCTATAAGTTCGGGGTGCCGCACTCATGAGAGTGTTCAGTCTTCTCACACCATGTTATGGGGTACTTAAGCCCCTGGTGTATTAGCCGTACCAAAGTGTACGGTTGCAGAATGTCATGACTGAACATATTTGTATAAAAATAAATGAATACAATAATAGATAAGAGCTATGTATTGTTTATTAAAAAGGGCTGCTGTGAAAGCAGAACGATACAAATAGTGCGAAAAGCAAGAGATGGGATTATTTGACATGTCTCCCTCCAGGGGCAAGCTGCGAGACTTTAAGTAAAACAGGTATTTAGCTCGTTATAGAGACCACCTGGACATTTGATGTGGCTTGTTGTCTCCCTGGCTGTTGCATCGTGCGTTCGGCGAGTGTATTGCCGGACAGGCCTTCCGAATAGTTGGGTCCTGAAAGTATATATAAAAAAAGGAAACGGCATAATAGGGAGCCCCTAGTGCGCTTGAGCCGTATTCTGGGCGCTCCGTGGTTGTGCCCCTCCCCCTATGCCCATGGTATTTCCAGAGCGTAATTATGTATGCGTGGTACCGCTATCGCCATTTGGCGAGGGCTGGGGTTGGGGCCGCACTGCTATGCTTGCTTGGAACGTGCCAGCCGGTTTTGTTGTAGGTTACTTCGGGCGCGCTTGACGTTGTCCGGACGTTTAACACCCGGATTGGAGAATTGCCTTGAGAGGCTACTTTGTACTTCCGCCGCCAGGGCCGCCGTGTGCTCCTCCGTTCGGAGAGAGCGTTCGGTGTTTCCATTGACCGTAATGACTCCGCGAGGGCCTAGCATCTTGAGCTTGAGATATGCGTAGTGCGGCACCACATTGAATTTTGCGAATGCGGTTCATCCAAGCAGGGCGTGATAGCCACTGCGGAATGGGACTATGTCGAAGATTAACTCTTTGCTCCAGAAATTATCCGGGGATCCGAAGACCACTTTGAGTGTAACCGAGCCTGTACAGCTGGCTTCTACACCTGGTATGACACCTTTAAAGGTTGTCTTTGTGGGTTTAATCCTTGAGGGATCTATACCCATTTTTCGCACTGTATCCTGATAAAGCAGGTTCAGACTGCTGCCGCCGTCCATGAGCACTCTAGTGAGGTGAAATCCGTCAATGATTGGGTCTAGGACCAATGCGGCGAATCCGCCGTGACGAATGCTAGTGGGGTGGTCCCTTCGATCAAAGGTGATCCGGCAGGAGGACCATGGGTTGAACTTTGGGGCGACTGGCTCCAACGCATAGACATCCTTGAGAGCATGCTTCCGCTCCCTTTTGGGGATATGGGTTGCGTATATCATGTTCACCGTCCGCACTTGCGGGGGGAAGCCCTTCTGTCCTCTGTTGTTCGGTGGCCGGGGCTCCTCCTCGTCATTGCTATGCAGCCCCTTGTCTCTGGTTTCGGCACTTAACTTGCCTGCCTGCTTGAACACCCAACAATCCCTGTTGGTGTGGTTGGCTGGTTGTTCGGGGGTGCCGTGTATCTGGCACGAGCGATTGAGTATCCGGTCTAAACTGGAGGGGCCCGAAGGGTTTCTTTTGAATGGCTTCTTCCGCTGACCGGGTTTAGAGTCTATGAATCCGGCATTAACTGTCGTATCCTCATTATTGTCGTCGTTAATGCGGCGCGTGTGCTTGTTGCGACGTGACCTGCCATTGTTGTCCTTGGTATCCGAATTGACAGGGCTCTTGGTTATGTTATTGCTACGAGCTAGCCAGCTGTCTTCTCCCGCGCAAAAGCGGGTCATGAGTGTCGTGAGGGCTGCCATAGATTTCGGCTTTTCCTGTCCTAGGTGTCGGGCAAGCCATTCGTCTCAGATGTTGTGCCTGAAGGCTGCAAGGGCCTCTGCGTCCGGACAGTCGACTATTTGATTTTTCTTGGTTAGGAACCGTGTCCAGAATTGTCTGGCCGATTCCTCTGGCTGCTGGATTATGTGGCTTAGGTCGTCGGCGTCTGGTGGTCGCGCATAAGTGCCCTGGAAGTTGTCGAGGAATGCAGATTCCAGGTCCTCCCAGCAACTAATTGACTCTGCTGGCAGGCTGTTAAGCCAATGCCGGGCTGGTCCTTTAAGCTTGAGCGGGAGTTATTTGATGGTGTGTAGATCATCACCACGGGCCATGTGGATATGAAGGAGATAATCCTCAATCCATACCGCAGGATCTGTTGTGCCATCGTATGATTCGATGTTTACGGGTTTAAAACCCTCGGGGATTTGATGATCCATTACTTCGTCTGTGAAGCATAGTGGGTGTGCGGCGCCCCTGTACTGGGCTATATCGTGACGTAGCTCGGATGAGCTTTGTCTGTTGTGTTCGGCCTAGCCGTATTTATCGTATTCGGCGTGGTGGTTATCGTCATGTGACGTGGGGCGCCCACGCGATCCGTAGATCGATCTTGTTTGCCTTGCCTTATCCTCCAATATGTCTCGCAGGTCTGTTGCGTTTCCCTGTGCTCTGGTATTTTTGGAGCGATGCCGGGGTGTGGCTTGAGTTGAGGGCCGAAAGGCCTCTCTGTCGCGGCCACGGGGTGGCCGATCAGGCGCATCATACGCTGGTGATGTAGGTTTAGTTGCTTCCTCCTCTAGTTGGGGTAGCAGCCTGCGCTTTGGGTAGCTCTTGGAGGGGCGTTCGAGTTTATACTCTTCGGCCGCGAGGACTTCAGTCCATCTGTCGGCTAGCAAGTCTTGGTCAGCTCTAAGCTGCTGTTGTTTTTTCTTGAGGCTGCTTGCCGTGGCCATGAGCCTGTGTTTGAAACGCTCTTGTTCAACGGGATCCTTTGGCACGACAAATTCATCGTCGTCGAGGCTTGCCTCGTCTTCGGAGTGAGGCATATAATTGTCGTCCTCGACCTCCCTGTCTGCCGCTCTCTCATGAGGGCTGGCTTCTCCGTCCTCCTGCGCTGGATCCTGCCAGAGACTTTGGCACTATTTGGGGTGTTGTTGTCTCCAGTGTCGGACTCGCCGTTTTAGCTTTGGCGGGATTTAGAGCGGCGCCGCTAACGTTGACGCTTGGGTTGTTTCTTGGAGGGGTCATCCTCCGTTTTTTCATCGCCATCCCCTGCTTTAGGGGTGTCCACCATGTATATGTCATATGATGAGGTGGCTTTCCAATGCCCTATAGGTGCTGGTTCTTGGTCGTCTCCTTCATCGGCGTCCATACCGTCGATGTCTTTGGAGTCGAAGTCGAGCATGTCGGTTAGATCGTCGACAGTGGCTACAAAGTGGGTGGTGGGTGGGTTTCGAATTTCTTCATTGTTCGCATCCCAACCTTGCTGACCATAGTTCGGCCAGGACTCTACTGACAAAGAGAGAGACTTTAGTGAATTCAGGATGTCACCAAAGGGCGAGTACTAAAAGACGTCCGCGGAAGTGAACTTCATGATCGGAGCCCAATTGGGTTCGATCGGAAGGGGTGCGGAAGATTCGGAGTCCGGAAAGGAGTCCGGCACCTTGGAGTCACAGGTCTCACAGAAGACTAGGCCGGTATTCGGCTCGATCGCCGTAGAAATTGCGGCTCCTGGGGCGGCGTCCAACCATCCGTCCCCGACTGGCGTGGTCGGCTCCGAGCTAGGGGTCGGAGCGGACACCTGAGCGGCGCTCTGGGCGCTGTCCGGCGGCAGAGCTAGATCATGCCCATCGTGACAGTGCGGCGCGCTCGGCCCTAGCTCGAATTCGTCGAAGATCAAGTCCCCGCGGATGTCGGCCGTGTAGTTTAAGCTTCCAAATCTGACCTGATGGCCAGGGGCGTAGCTTTCGATCTGCTCCAGATGGCCAAGCGAATTGGCCCGCAGTGCGAAGCCGCTGAATACGAAGATCTGTCCGGGGAGAAAAGTCTCACCCTGGACCGCGTCGTGGTTGATGATTGAAGAAGCCATCGGGCCTAAAGGTGACGACACAGAGGAACTCTCAACGAAAGCACCAATGTCGGTGTCAAAACCGGCGGATCTCGGGTAGGGGGTCCCGAACTGTGCGTCTAGGCGGATGGTAACAGGAGACAAGGGACACGATGTTTTTACCCAGGTTCGGGCCCTCTCGATGGAGGTAAAACCCTACTCCTGCTTGATTAATATTGATGATATGGGTAGTACAAGA
Source organism: Triticum aestivum (assembly GCF_018294505.1). Taxonomy (NCBI): domain Eukaryota; kingdom Viridiplantae; phylum Streptophyta; class Magnoliopsida; order Poales; family Poaceae; genus Triticum; species Triticum aestivum. The sequence continues at coordinate 676,238,794 of NC_057801.1, forward strand.
GTTAATCTACCACGAGATCAGAGAGGCTAAACCCTAGAAGCTAGCCTATGGTATGATTGTTGTTCGTCCTACGAACTAAAACTCTTTGGTTTATATAGACACCGGAGAGGGCTAGGGTTACACAGAGTCGGTTAAAATGGGAGGAGATCTTCATATCGAATCGCCAAGCTTGCCTTCCACGCCAAGGAAGGTCCTATCCGGACACGAGACGAAGTCTTCAATCTTGTATCTTCATAGTCCGGGAGTCCGGCCAAAGGTCATAGTCCGGCCATCCGGACACCCCCTAATCCAGGACTCCCTCACCCCCATTCCCAGAACGCCGACAGCAGTTCAGTTGTCAATACAAACCACACCTGGATAACTTAGTATCTGCAGCAAAGTATTTAGTAGCAAAGTAGTATGATAGTAATGGTAATAGTGGCAAAAGTAATAGTAGCAGTTTTGTAGTGATTGTAATAGTAGCAATGGTAAAGTAAATAAGCAAAGCACAATATGTGAAAAGCTCGTAGGCATTGGATCAATGATGGATAATTATGTCGGATGCGATTCCTCATGTAATAGTTATAACATAGGGTAACACAGAACTAGCTCCAATTCATCAATGTAATGTAGGCATGTATTTCGAATATAGTCATACGTGCTTATGGAAAAGAACTTGCATGACATCTTTTGTCCTACCCTCCCGTGGCAGCGGGGTCCTAATGGAAACTAAGGGATATTAAGGCCCCCTTTTAATAGAGTACCGGACCAAAGCATTAGCACATAGTGAATACATGAACTCCTCAAACTACGGTCATCACCGAGAAGTATCCCGATTATTGTCACTTCGGGGTTGTCGGATCATAACACATAATAGGTGACTATAGACTTGCAGGATAGGATCAAGAACTCACATATATTCATGAAAACATAATAGGTTCAGATCTAAAATCATGGCACTCGGGCCCTAGTGACAAGCATTAAGCATAGCGAAGTCATAGCAACATCAATCTCAGAATAGAGTGGATACTAGGGATCAAACCCTAACAAAATTAACTTGATTACATGGTAAATCTCATCCAACCCATCACCGTCCAGCAAGCCTATGATGGAATTACTCACGACGGTGGTGAGCATCATGAAATTGGTGATGGTGGATGGTTGATGATGATGACGGCGACGAATCCCCCTCTCCGGAGCCCCGAACGGACTCCGGATCAACCCTCCCGAGAGAGATTAGGGCTTGGCGGCAGCTCCGTATTGTAAAACATGATGAAACTTTCTCTCTGATTTTTTTCTCTGCGAAAGGGAATATATAGAGTCGGAGTTGAGGTCAGTGGACATCCAGGGGGCCCACTTGGCAAGGGCGCGCCCAGGGGGAGGGGGCGCGCCCCCCACCCTCGTGGACAGGGTGTGGGCCCCCTGGCCTTGATTCTTTTGCCAGTGTTTTTTATATTTTCCAAAAGTAATCTCCGTGGATTTTCAGGTCATTCCGAGAACTTTTTTTCTGCACAAAAATAAAACCATGACAGTTCTGCTGAAAACAGCGTAAGTCCGGGTTAGTTTCATTCAAATCATGCAAGTTAGAGTTCAAAACAAGGTCAAAAGTGTTTGGAAAAGTAGATACGTTGGAGACGTATCAACTCCCCCAAGCTTAAACCTTTGCTTGTCCTCGAGCAATTCAGTTGACAAACTAAAAGTGATAAAGAAAAACTTTTACAAACTCTGTTTGCTCTTGTTGTTGTAAATATGTAAAGCCAGCATTCAAGTTTTCAGCAAAGATTATGAACTAATCATATTCACAATAACACTTAGGTCTCATGTTTACTCATATCAATGGCATAATCAACTAGCGAGCAATAATAATAAATCTCGACTGACAACACTTTCTCAAAACAATCATAATATGATATAACAAGATGGTATCTCGCTAGCCCTTACTGAGACTGCAAAACACAAATGCAGAGCACCTTTAAAGATCAAGGACTGACTTAAACATTGTAATTCATGGTAAAGGAGATCCAGTCAAGTCATACCAAATATAAACTAATAGTAATGCATGCAAATGACAATGTGCTCTCCAGCGGGTGCTTTTTAATAAGAGGATGATGACTCAACATAAAAGTAATAGATAGGCCCTTCGTAGAGGGAAGCAGGGATTTGTAGAGGTGCCAGAGCTCGATTTTAAAATAGAGATGAATAACATTTTGAGCGGTATACTTTCACTATCAACACAACAACTATGAGATCTCGATATCTTCCATGCTACATACATTATAGGCGGCTCCCAAACAGAATGGTAAAGTTTATACTCCCCCACCACCAACAAGCATCAATCCATGGCTTGCTCGAAACAACGTGTGCCTCCAACTAGCAACAGCCCTGGGGAGTTTTGTTTAATTATTTTGATTTGCTTTGATCTTTTTGATCATGGGACTGGGCATCCCGGCTACTAGCCATTTTCTCGTGAATGAGGAGCGGAGTCCACTCCCCTTGAGAATAACCCACCTAGCATGGAAGATACAGACAACCCTAGTTGATACATGAGCTGCTCGAGCATACAAAACAGAATTTCATTTGAAGGTTTGGAGTTTGGCACATACAAATTTACTTGGAATGACAGATAAGTACCGCATATAGGAAGGTATGGTGGACTCATATGGAATAACTTTGGGGTTTATGGAGTTTTGATGCACAAGCAGTATTCCTTCTTAGTACAGGTGAAGGCTAGAAAGAGACTGGGAAGCGACCAACTGAGAGAGCGACAACAGTCATGAACATGCATTAAAATTAATCAACACTGAGTGCAAGCATGAGTAGGATATAATCCACCATGAACATAAATATCGTGAAGGCTATGTTGATTTTGTTTCAATTACATGCGTGAACATGTGCCAAGTCAAGTCACTCGAATCATTCAAAGGAGGATACCACCCTATCATACCACATCACAACCATTTTAATAGCATGTTGGCCCGCAAGGTAAACCATTATAAGCTCCTAGCTAATTAAGCATGGCATAAGCAACTATAATCTCTAATTGTCATTGCAAACATGTTTATTCATAATAGGATGAATCAGGAACGATGAACTCATCATATTTACAAAAACAAGAGAGGTCGAGTTCATACCAGCTTCTCTCATCTCAATCAAGCCATCATATATCATCATTATTGCCTTTCACTTACACGACCGAACGGTGTGTATAATAATAATAGTGCACGTGCATTGGACTAAGCTGGAATCTGCAAGCATTCAATTCAAGGGAGAAGACAAGGTAATATGGGCTCTAAATTAAATCAACAATCATGCATATGAGAGCCACTAAGCATTTTCATTATGGTATTCTCCTCTCAACCCACAAAGGAAAGAAAAGAAATAAAACTATTTACACGGGAAAGCTCCCAACAAGCAAAAGAAGAACGAGAAATCTTTTGGGGTTTTCTTTTAATTATTACTACTACAAGCATGGAAATTAAACTAACTAATTTTTTGGTTTTTCTTAAGGTTTATCAAACACACAAGAAGAAGGCTAGAAAAAGAAATTAAACTAGCATGGATAATACAATGAAAAAGTATGAGCACCGACAACTAGAATAAGTGTGTGAATATGAATGTAATGTCGGTGAGAAATACGTACTCCCCCAAGCTTAGGCTTTTGGCCTAAGTTGGTCTATTGCCAAGGACCACAGCCACTCTCCCCGGTGTACTGAGGAGTGTCATCTGGATACCACTGGCTGGCGATCTCCTCCGGATGCCACTGATAACAGGATGGATGATAAGGGTCTAGTGGTGGTTCCGGCTCAGGCTCTGGAGTTGATGTCTGGCCTCAGTGCGCGTACACGGCCGACGGCAAGATGAGGTAAGGACCTGCAGTTAAATCAAACAAAGAAGGTGCAGGCAGGGTAATAATTTCATTGTGTTTCTTATTAAATCTCAGGTTATACAGAAGCATCTTATCATCGTTGTAAACAATAAATTCATGCACTACCATGCTCCTGTAATCTAAAAAGGTAGGGGGCAGCAGTGTCTCCTCTTTCTCATAATGCCTAATAGGTATCTCAAAATGTTTAGCAAGGCGTGCAATATAGATACCTCCAAAGATGGAGCCCTTTGTACGGTTTAGACTTAATCATTTAGAAATAACGGCACCCATACTAAAAGTGTTATCACCAAATAAGGCATGGAACAGAATAATAATATCAGGAACACTGAGGTTTCCACAATTTCCGCGACCAATTAAGCATCGACTAGCAAATATAGCAAAGTAGCGTAAAACAGGGAAATGTATGCTAGTTATTCTTGCATCGGGAACCTTCCTCGATTCCCCTACAGTAATAGTATCAATAAAACCATCCATATCTTTACGATGTGGTTCATCTAAGCTACCCTCGAAGGGTATTCTACAAGCCGCACAAAAATTGTGTAATGACATTTCCTTAGCCTCATCATATAAATGAAAAGATACTGAAGGAGGTGAATTCTTAGGATAATAGTAAAAGTTTTGCATGAAAGTATTGGTAAGTAAGAGATAATGTTCGATCCGGTCGTGGAGGAAGTCGGTGAGGCCCACATTATCAGCCAAAGAATAAAAGTCTTCATAAATCTCGGCTGCTCTCAAGAAATTATCACAAGGCCATTCACATGGCCGTACTTCCACTATACGAGGAAGATTATACTTGGCCTTTTCTTTCTCCTTAGCTTGTTTATCTTTGGAGCCTTGACTAGAAGAGCCCCTCAATAATCTCCCCATCATTTTCTGAAAAATTCTGAAATTTTTAGTAACTTCAAAATAAAAATGAATCAAAACTCAATAAAACTGATAGCAACTACTCCCAGAAGTGCCTAGAGCCTATATCATGCATTAAAATTACTTGGGACCTCATAAATTTGACATGCAAGCTCAAGAACAGGGTCACCTAGGCAGCAAAAATTTGCAATGAATAAAGCACTAGAACAAAAACTAATTGGATCATTGGAGGAATCACATACCAAGCAACAATCTCCCAAAGCAGTTTTGTGAATGGAGCTTTGAGCAAGGAGATCGAAAATCGCAGCAAAATGAGCTAGAACTCGTGCTTGAGCTGGATGGGGATTTTTTGGGGAGGAAGATGGAGTGTGTGGGTGCAGGAATAAGTGGAGGGGGGCCACCATGGGCCCACGAGGCAGGGGGCGCGCCTAGTAAGAGTGGGCACGCCCTGGACCCTCATGGCTAGGTGCTTGCCCCTCTGTTGTGTTCTCAGTGCCTAAAATCATCAAACATTCCATAAAAAATCATACTAAATTTGCAGGGCATTTGGAGAACTTTTATTCTCGGGATATTTTTTTTATTGCATGGATAATTTAGAAAACACATAGATAGTACTATTTTTTCTTTATTTATTCTAAATAAAAAAAAGTAAAAAGAGGGTACAGAAGGTTGTGCCTTCTAGTTTCATCCATCTCATGGTCATCAAAAGGAATCCACTAACAAGGTTGATCCACTCTTGTTAACAAACTCATTCCGAATAACATGGAACCGGAGAAATTTTGAATAACACTAGGTTACCTTAACGGGGATATGCACATCCCAATAATAAGAATATCATATTTTTCTTGATAGTAGGAAGAGGAAATTCAAAACCTCCAATAATGATAGTTGAAATTTTTCCAATAGAATTGATGCTATGAACTTGAGGTTGTTTCCTCGGAAAGTGTATCATATGCTCATTACCACTAACATGAAAAGTGACATTGCCTTTGTTGCAATCAATAACAGCCCATGCAGTATTCAAAAAGGGTCTACCAAGGATAATCGACATACTATCCTCCTCGGGAATATCAAGAATAACAAAGTCCGTTAAGATAGTGACATTTGCAACCACAACAGGCACATCCTCACAAATACCGACAAGTATAGCAGTTGATTTATCAGCCATTTGCAAGGATATTTCAGTAGGTGTCAACTTATTCAATTCAAGTCTATGATATAAAGAGAGAGGCATAACACTGACACCGGCTCCAAGATCACATAAAGCAGTTTTAACATAGTTTCTTTTAATGGAGCATGGTATAGTTGGTACTCCTGGATCTCCAAGTTTCTTTGGCATTCCACCTTTAAAAGTGTAATTAGCAAGCATGGTGGAAATTTCAGCTTCCAGTATCTTTCTTTTATTTGTAATAATATCCTTCATGTATTTAGCATAAGGATTCACTTTAAGCATGTCAGTTAAGCGCATACGTAAGAAGATAGGTCTAATCATTTCAGCAAAGCGCTCAAAATCCTCATCATCCTTTTTCTTGGATGGCTTAGGAGGAAAAGGCACGGTTTTCTGAACCCATGGTTCTCTTTCTTTATTGTGCTTCCTAGAAACAAAGTCTCTCTTATCATAACGTTGATTCTTTGATTGTGAGTTATCAAGATCAACAACATGTTCAATCTTTACATCATTGTTATTGCTAGGTTTAGCATCGACATGAAGATTATCATTAACATTATCACTAGGTTCATGTTCATCACCTGATTGTGTTTCAGCATCAGAAATAGAAATATCGTTGGGATTCTTGGGTGTGTCTACAATAGGGTCACTAGAAGCATGCAAAGTCCTATCATTTTTCTTTTTCTTCTTTCTAGAAGGACTGGGTGCATCTACATTATTTCTCTGAGAATCCTGCTTGATTGTCTTAGGGTGGCCTTCAGGATACAAAGGTTCCTGAGTCATTCTACCAGTTCTAGTAGCCACTCTAACAGCAAAATCTTGTTTATTATTTAATTCATCGAGCAAATCACTTCGGGCTTTAAGTACTTGCTCCACTTGAGTGGTAACCATAGAAGCATATTTGCTAATGAGTTTAAGTTCACCTTTAACTCTAGCCATATAATCACTCAAGCGTCCAATCATGTGAGCATTACTCTTTAATTCTCTACCAACATAAGCATTAAAACTTTCTTGTCTAGCCATAAAGTCATCAAATTCATATAAACATTGGCTAGGAAATTTAGTAGACGGGATTTCAACTTTATCATATCTATAGAGAGAATTTACCTTTACTACCTGTGTCGGGTTATCAAGACAATGTGTTTCTTCAACAGGCGGTTAAGACCATGTATTTCTTCAATAGGAGGTAAATTCTTAATATCTTAAGCTTTAATACCTTTTTCTTTCATTGATTTCTTTGCCTCTTGCATATCTTCAGGACTGAGAAATAGAACAACCCTCTTCTTCGGAGTTGGTTTAGGAATAGGTTCAGGAGTTGGCTCAATTGGCTCAGGAATTGGCTCAGGAAGAGTCTAGTTATTTTCATTAGTCAACATATTATTCAATAGCAATTCAGCTTGGTTGACTGTTCTTTCCCTGAAAATACAACCAGCACAACTATCCAAGTGGTCCATGGAAGCATCGGTTAGTCCATTATAAAATATATCAAGTATTTCATTTTTCTTAAGAGGATGATCAGACAAAGCATTAAGTAATTGGAGAAGCCTCCCCCAAGCTTTTGGGAGAGTCTCTTCTTCGATTTGCACAAAATTATATATTTCCCGCAAGGCAGCTTGTTTCTTATGAGCAGGGAAATATTTAGCAGAGAAGTAATAAATCATATCCTGGGGACTACGCACACAACCAGGATCAAGAGAATTAAACCAAGTTTTAGCATCACCCTTTAATGAGAACAGAAATATCTTAAGGATATAATAATAGCAAGACTTCTCATCATTAGTGAACAGGGTGGCTATATCATTTAATTTAGTAAGATGTGCCACAATAGTTTTAGATTCATAGCCATAAAAAGGATCAGATTCAACCAAAGTAATTATCTCAGGATCAACAGAGAATTCATAATCCTTATCAGTAACAAAGATAGGTGAAGTAGCAAAAGTAGGGTCATATTTCATTCTAGCATTCAGAGATTGCTGCTTCCATTTAGCTAATAACTTCTTAAGATCATATCTATCATTGCAAGCAAGAATAGCTCTAGCAGATTCTTCATCCATAACATAACCCTCAGGAACAACAGGAAATTCATACTTAGGGGGAGAACCTTCATCATCACTATCTTCAATAATTTCCTCATCAATAATTTCATTCTCTCTAACCCTAGCAAGTTGTTCATCTACAAATTCACCTAATGGCAAAGTAGTATCAAGCATAGAAGTAGTTTCATCATAAGTATCATGCATAGCAGAAGTGGCATCATCAATAACATGTGACATATCAGAATTCATAGTAGTAGCAGGTTTAGGTGTCGCAAGGTTACTCAAAACAGAAGGAGAATCTAGTGCAGAGCTAGATGGCAGTTCCTTACCTCCCCTCGTAGTTGAGGGAAAAATCTTAGTTCTTTCGTCTTTCAAGTTCCTCATAGTGATCAGCAGATATAAATCCCAAGTGACTCAAAGAATAGAGCTATGCTCCCCGGCAACGGCGCCAGAAAATAGTCCTGATAACCCACAAGTATAGGGGATCGCAATAGTTTTCGAGGGTAGAGTATTCAACCCAAATTTATATCGCAACAGTTATAGGGGATCACAACGTATCTATAATTTTTGATTGTTCCATGCTATTATCTTACCCGTTTTGGATGTTTATGGGCTTTACTTTACACTTATATATCATTTTTGGGACTAACCTACTAACCGGAGGCCCAGCCCGAATTGTTGTTTTTTTGCCTATTTTAGTGTTTCAAAGAAAAGGAATATCAAACGGAGTCCAAACAGGATGAAACCTTCGGGAGCGATCTTTTGGAACAAATGCCAACCAGGAGACTTGGAGTGGACGTCAAGCAACAACCGAGGCGGCCACGAGGGTGCCCGGTGTGCCCCCTAGGGGTGGGCCCCCCCCCCCCCCCACCCTCATGGGCCCCTCGAGCATCCACCGACCTACTTCTTCCTCCTATATATACACTCGTACCCTGAAACCATCAGAAGCGACCGCGAAAACCTAATTCCATCGCCGCAACCTTCTGTATCTGTGAGATCCCATCTTGGAGCCTTCACCGATGCTCCGTCGGAGGGGGAATCGACAATGGAGGGCCTCTACATCATCTCCAAGGCCTCTTCGATGAGTTGTGAGTAGTTTACCATAGACCTTCGGGTCCATAGTTATTAGCTAGATGGCTTCTTCTCTCTCTTTGATTCTCAATACAAAGTTCTCCTCGATCTTCTTGGAGATCTATTCGATGTAACTCTTTTTGCGGTGTATTTGTCGAGATCCGATGAATTGTGGGTTTATGATCAAGTTTATCTATGAGAAATATTTGAATCTCCTCTGAATTCTTTTATGTATGATTAAGTTATCTTTGCAAGTCTCTTCGAGTTATCAGTTTGGTTTGGCCTACTAGATTGATCTTTCTTGCAATGGGAGTAGTGCTTAGCTTTGGGTTCAATCTTGCGGTGTCCTTTCCCAGTGACAGCAAGGGCAGCAAGGCACGTATTGTATTGTTGCCACCGAGGATAAAAAGATGGGGTTTATATCATATTGCATGAGTTTATCCCTCTACATCATGTCATCTTTCTTAATGCATTACTCTATTCTTTATGAACTTAATACTCTAGATGCAGGAAGGAGTCGGTCGATGTGTGGAGTAATAGTAGTAGATGCAGGCAGGAGTCGGTCTACTTGTCACGGACGTGATGCCTATATACATGATCATGCCTAGATAATCTCATAACTATTCGCTTTTATATCAGTTGCTCGACAGTAATTTGTTCACCCACCGTAATACTTATGCTATCTTGAGAGAAGCCACTAGTGAAACCTATGGCCCCGAGTCTATCTTTTATCATATAAGCTTTCAATCTACTTTTATTTGCATCTTTACTTTTCCAATCTATATCATAAAAATACTCTATCAGATCTCACTTTCGCAAGTGGCCATGAAGGGATTGACAACCCCTTTATTGCGTTGGTTGTGAAGTTCTGGTTTGTTTGTGTAGGTGCGTGGGACTTTTGAGGAGCCTCCTACTGGATTGATACCTTGGTTCTCAAAAACTAAGGGAAATACTTACGCTACTTTGCTGCATCACCCTTTCCTCTTCAAGGAAAACCAACGCAAGCTCAAGACGTAGCAAGAAGGATTTCTGGCGCCGTTGCCGAGGAGGTCTTCGCTCAAGTCAAGACATACCAAGTACCCATCATAAACTCATCTCCCTCGCATTACATTATTTGCCATTTGCCTCCCGTTTTCCTCTCCCCCACTTCACCCTTGTTGTTTTATTCGCCCTCTCTTTCCCAATCTCCTCTCTCTCTCTTTCGCTTGCCTTTTTGCTTGCTTGTGTGTTGGATTTCTTGTCGCGATGGCGCAAGATAATATCAAATTGTGACTTTTCCAATACCAATAATAATGATTTCCTTAGTACTCCGATTGCTCCTATTAATGATGTTGAGTCTTGTGAAATCAATGCTGCTTTGCTGAATCTTGTTATGAAAGATCAATTCTCCGGCCTTCCTAGTGAAGATGCCGCTACCCATCTAAACAACTTCGTTGATTTGTGTGAGATGCAAAATAAGAAATATACGGATAATGATATTGTTAAATTGAAGTTATTTCCGTTTTCACTTAGAGATTGTGCTAAAGTTTGGTTTTCGTCTTTGCCTAAGAATAGTATTGATTCATGGAATAAGTGCAAAGATGCTTTTATCTCTAAGTATTTTCCTCCCGCTAAGATCATCTCTCTTAGGAACGATATTATGAATTTTAAACAACTTGATCATGAGCATGTTTCCCAATCTTGGGAAAGAATGAAATTGATGGTTCGCTATTGCCCTACTCATGGTTTGAATTTATGGATGATCATACAAATTTTTTTACGCCGGATTGAATTTTGCTTCTAGAAATATTTTAGATTCGGCCGCGGGAGGCACTTTTATGGGAATCACCTTAGGAGAAGCTACTAAACTCCTTGATAACATTATGGCTAATTATTCTCAATGGCACACCGAAAGATCTACTAGTAAAAAAGTGCATGATATAGAAGAAATTAATGTTTTGAGTGGAAAGATGGATGAACTTATGAAATTCTTTGCTACTAAGAGTGCTCCTATTGATCCCAATGATATGCCTTTATCTACTTTGATTGAGAAGAATAATGAATCTATGGATGTGAATTTTTTTGGTAGGAATAATTTTGGTAAAAATGCTTATAGAGGAAACTTTAATCCTAGACAGTTCCCTAGTAATTTCTCTAACAATTATGGTAATTCCTACAACAACTCTTATGGAAATTTTAATAATATGCCCTCTGATTTTGAGAATAGCATTAAAGAATTTATGATCTCTCAAAAGAATTTCAATGCTTTGCTTGAAGAAAAATTGCTTAAAGTTGATGATTTGGCTAGGAACATTGATAGACTTTCACTTGATGTTGATTCTTTGAAACTTAGATCAACTCCTCCTAAGCATGATATCAACGAGTCTCTCAAAGCTATGAGAATTTCCACTGATGAGTGCAAAGAAAGAACCGCTAGATTGAGTGCTAAGAAAGATTGCTTTGTAAGCGTGTTCTTTTAGTTTCCATGAAAATAATGATGAAGATCTAAAAGTAATTGATGTGTCCCCTATTAAATCTTTGTTTTGCAATATGAACCTTATTAATGATGGGACTAGAGATGAGTCAACTTTAGTTAAAAGGCGTCCCAATGATTCAGAGTTTTTAGATCTTGATACTAAATTTGGTAAAAGTGGGATTGGAGAGGTCAAGACTTTAAATAGCATTGAACCCACTATCTTGGATTTCAAGGAATTTAATTATGATAATTGTTCTTTAATAGATTGTATTTCCTTGTTGCAATCCGTGTTGAATTCTCCTCATGCTTATAGTCAAAATAAAGCTTTTACCAAGCATATTGTTGATGCCTTGATGCAATCTTATGAGGAAAAACTTAATTTGGAAGTTTCTATACCTAGAAAACTTTATGATGAGTGGGAACCTACTATAAAGATTATAATTAAAGATCATGAGTGTTATGCTTTGTGTGATTTGGGTGCTAGTGTTTCCACGATTCCAAAAACTTTATGTGATATTCTAGGTTTCCATGATCTTGATGATTGCTCTTTAAATTTGCACCTTGCGGATTCCACCATTAAGAAACCTATGGGAAGGATCAATGATGTTCTTATTGTTGCAAATAGGAATTATGTACCCGTAGATTTTATCGTTCTTGACATAGATTGCAATCTTTCATGTCCTATTATTCTTGGTAGACCTTTCCTTAGAATGATTGGTGCAATTATTGATATGAAGGAAGGGAATATTAGATTCCAATTTCCATCAAGGAAAGGCATGGAGCACTTTCCAAGAAAGAAAGTTAAATTACCTTATGAATCTATCATGCGAGCTACTTATGAATTGAGTGCCAAAGATGGCACTACTTAGATCTATCCTCGCTTTTATGCCTAGCTAGGGGCGTTAAACGATAGCGCTAGTTGGGAAGCAACCCAATTTTATTTTTGTTTTTTGTTTTTGCCTCTGTTTAGTAATAAATATTTTATCTAGCTTCTGTATAGATGTGTTTTCATGTTTTAATTAGTGCTTGTGCCAAATAGAACCTATAGGATAACCTATGGTGATAGTTAATTTGATTCTGATGAAAAACAGAAACTTTGCACGCACAAAAATAATTTTAGTAATTCACAGAAACGTGATTTTGCGTTGATTCTTTTTTCTGTAGATCAATAGACAAATTTCCTAGGACTTCCTATTTTGATAGGATTTTTAGAGTTACAGAAGTATTTGAGAGTTACAAATTGCTACAGATTGTCCTGTTTTTTATAGATTCTGTTTTTGTGTGTTGTTTGCTTACTTTGATGCATCTATTGCTAGTATCAAGGGGTATGAACCATAGAGAAGTTGGAATATAGTAGGTTTAACACCAATATAAATAAAGAATGAGTTAATTACAGTACCTTATGTGGTGGTTTTTCTTTCTTGTACTAACAGAGCTTATGAGATTTCCTGTTGAGTTTTGTGTTGTGAAGTTTTCAAGTTTTGGGTAAAGATTTGATGGACTATGGAATAAGGAGTGGCAAGAGCCTAAGCTTGGGTATGCCCATGGCACCCCAAGATATTCAAGGATAACCAAAGCCTAAGCTTGGGGATGCCCCGGAAGACATCCCTCTTTCGTCTTCGCCTATCGGTAACTTTACTTGGAGCTATATTTTTATTCGCCACATAATATGTGTTTTGCTTGGAGCGTCATGTATGATATTAGTCTTTGCTTTTTAGATTACCACAATCATCCTTGTTGTACACACCTTTTGGGAGAAGCCCACTTGATTAGAATTTATTAGAATACTCTATGTGCTTCACTTATATCTTTTGAGCTAGATAATTTTTGCTCTATGTGCTTCACTTATATTTTTTAGAGCACGGCGGTGGCTTAATTTGTAGAAATTGTTGATCTCTCATGCTTCACTTATATTATTTTGAGAGTCTTTTAGAACAACATGGTATTTTCTATGGTTATAAAATTGGTCCTAGAATGACGGGCATCCAAGTTGGGTGTAATAAAAACTATCATAGAAAGTGAATTGGATGCTATGATCAATTTGATGCTTGATAATTGTTTTGAGATATAGAGGTGGTAATATTAGAGTCATGCTAGTTGGGTGATTATGAATTTAAATAATACTTGTGTTGAAGCTTGTGATTCCCGTAGCATGCACATATGGTGAACCGCTTTGTGATGACGTTGGAGCATAATTTTATTTATTGATTGTCTTCCTTATGAGTGGCGGTCGGGGACGAGCGATGGTCTTTTCCTACCAATCTACCCCCCTAGGAGCATGCGTGTAGTACTTTGTTTTCCATGACTTTGTAGATTTTTGCAATAAGTATATGAGTTCTTTATGACTAATGTTGAGTCCATGGATTATACGAACTCTCACCTTCCACCATTGCTAGCCTCTTTTGTGCCGCGCAACTTTCGCCAGTACCATACACCCACCATATACTTTCCTCAAAACAGCCACCATACCTACCTATTATGGCATGTCCATAGCCATTCTGAGATATATTGCCATGCAACTTTCCACTGTTCCGTTTATATGACACGCATCATCAATATCATATTGCTCTTTGCATGATCATGTAGTTGACATCGTATTTGTGGCAAGGCCACCTTCATAAAATTTTCATACATGTCACTCTTGATTCATTGCATATCCCAGTACACCACCGGAGGCATTCATATAGAGTCATATCTTGTTCTAAGTATCGAGTTGTAATCTTGAGTTGTAAGTAAATAAAAGTGTGATGATCTTCATTATTAGAGCATTGTCCCAGTGAGGAAAGGATGATGGATACTATGATTCCCTCACAAGTCGGGATGAGACTTCAGACTTAAAAAAAGGCCAAATAAAAAAATGAGAGAAAAATAGAGAAGGGACAATGCTACTATCCTTTTTACCACACTTGTGCTTCAAAGTAGCACCATGATCTTCATGATAGAGAGTCTCCTATGTTGTCACTTTCATATACTAGTGGGAATTTTTCATTATATAACTTGGTTTGTATATACCAATGATGGGCTTCCTCAAAATGCCCTAGGTCTTCGTGAGCAAGCGAGTTGGATGCACACTCACTTAGTTTCTGTTGTTGAGCTTTCATACATTTATAGCTCTAGTGCATCCGTTGCATGGCAATCCCTACTCACTCACATTGATATCTATTAATTGGCATCTCCATAGCCCGTTGATACGCCTAGTTGATGTGAGACTATCTTCCTTTTTTGTCTTCTCCACAACCACCATTCTATTTCACATATAGTGCTATGTCCATGGCTCACGCTCATGTATTGCGTGAAAGTTGAAAAAGTGTGTGATTACTAAAGTATGAAACAATTGCTTGGCTTGTCATCGGGGTTGTGCATGATTAAATACTTTGTGTGATGAAGATAGAGCAACAACCAGACTATATGATTTTGTAGGGATAACTTTCTTTAGCCATGTTATTTTGAGAAGACATGATTGCTTTGATTAGTATGCTTGAAGTATTACTATTTCTTATGTCAATATGAACTTTTATTTTGAATCATTTGGATCTGAACATTCATGCCACAATAAAGAAAATTACATTGAAAATTATGCTAGGTAGCATTCCACATCAAAAATTATGTTTTTATCATTTACCTACTCGAGGACGAGCAGGAATTAAGCTTGGGGATGCTTGATACATCTCCAACGTATCTATAATTTTTTATTGTTCCATGCTATTATATTACCCGTTTTGGATGTTTATGGGCTTTACTTTACACTTTTATATCATTTTTGGGACTAACCTACTAACCGGAGGCCCATCCTGAATTGTTGTTTTTTTTCCTATTTCAGTGTTTTGGAGAAAAGGAATATCAAACGGAGTCCAAACAGGATGAAACCTTCAGGAGCGATCTTTTTGGAACAAATGCCAACCAGGAGACTTGGAGTGGACGTCAAGTAACAACCAAGGCGGCCATGAGGGTGCCCAGCACGTCCCCCACCCTCGTGGGCCCCTCGAGCGTCCACCGACCTACTTTTTCCTCCTATATATACACCCGTACCCTGAAACCATCAGAAGATACCACGAAAACCTAATTCCACCGCTACAACCTTATGTATCCACGAGATCCCATCTTGGAGCCTTTGCCAGCACTCCCCCGGAGGGGGAATCGACCACAGAGGGCCTCTACATCATCTCCAAGGCCTCTCCGATGAGTTGTGAGTAGTTTACCACAGACCTTCGGGTCCATAGTTATTAGCTATATGGCTTCTTCTCTCTCTTTAATTCTCAATACAAAGTTCTCCTCGATCTTCTTGTAGATCTATTCGATTTAACTCTTTTTGCGGTGTGTTTGTCGAGATCCGATGAATTGTGGGTTTATGATCAAGTTTATATATGAGAAATATTTGAATCTCCTCTGAATTCTTTTATGTATGATTAAGTTATCTTTGCAAGTCTCTTCGAGTTATCAGTTTGGTTTGGCCTACTAGATTGATCTTTCTTGCAATGGGAGTAGTGCTTAGCTTTGGGTTCAATCTTGCGGTGTCCTTTCCTAGTGACAGCAAGGGCAGCAAGGCACGTGTTGTATTGTTGCCATCGAGGATAAAAAGATGGGGTTTATATCATATTGCATGAGTTTATCCCTCTACATCATGTCATCTTTCTTAATGTGTTACTCTGTTCTTTATGAACTTAATACTCTAGATGCATGAAGGAGTCGATCGATGTGTGGAGTAATAGTAGTAGATGCAGGCAGGAGTCGGTCTACTTGTCACGGACGCGATGCCTATATACATGATCATGCCTAGATAATCTCATAACTATTTGCTTTTATATCAATTGCTCGACAGTAATTTGTTCACCCACCGTAATACTTATGCTATCTTGAGAGAAGCCACTAGTGAAACCTATGGCCCCCGGGTCTATCTTTTATCATATAAGCTTTCAATCTACTTTTATTTGCATCTTTAATTTTCCAATCTATATCATAAAAATACCAAAAATATTTATCTTATCATATTATCTCTATCAGATCTCACTTTCGCAAGTGGTCGTGAAGGGATTGACAACTCCTTTATTGCGTTGGTTGCGAGGTTCTTGTTTGTTTGTGTAGGTGCGTGGGACTTTTGAGGAGGCTCCTACTGGATTGATATCTTGGTTCTCAAAAACTGAGGGAAATACTTACGCTACTTTGCTGCATCACCCTTTCCTCTTCAAGAAAAACCAACGCAAGCTCAAGACGTAGCAGCGGCGAGCGCCATGGGAGTCTCGGACTGGCATGCTACCGGGGCGGCAGTGGAAGGACGGAGTCGGCGGCAGCATGTGCGGTGGAGGCAGGGACGCCATGGACGTCGTTGCTTTTGAGGGTGCCATGGCGAGTGGCGGAGCAGTAGTGGCTGTCACCAAAGGGAGCTGGTCGTCTGGCAGCCGCTCGGGCGTAGCCATGGCAGCAGTGGGCGGCGGAGCTGGCATGGCCGCTGTCAGAGGGGGCTGTGCGCGGGCTTCATCCGCCCCCAAACGACATCGAGGCGGCCAACTGCAGGGGGGACGAAGAGAGCGTGCAACTCGGACGAGGGATCTGACCTCGGACAACGCGGGGATGGCCGGGGCTGGGAGATCAGGCCGCCGACAGCTTCTTGTTTACCTGGCGGGGGCGCTGCCGCGAGAGCTCCTACGTGAGCGCAAGAGCACATGTTTTCTCTGGTCTGACATTCTGGTGGCACGTGAGGTTGCTTGCGCGGTGGTCGGCGGCGGCTCCGCCCTGCCTGATATGACCATAGGCGGGGACACGACGGAGAGGCGAGCGACGGTCAGGAGCCGTCCGGCACCTCGTCTGATGGAGTTGTCGAGCGCGTCCTGCACAACTTCTATTTCTGGGGACGGTGGTGTGCCACCGACAGTCGGTGGGGCTGGCGTCCACTCAACGCCGGTGCCGCGTCGGGCGCTATCGACTCATGCAGCATGATTCAGAGTCTTCGTCCTTTTGTCAGGAGTGCGTACCATCTTTTTGTCAGAGCGTGTCAGATTAGTCCTTTGAATACACATTTACAACGCAAACCGAAATCCAGTGTCCCGCTATACTCTAACTAGCATCTTGTGCTAATGCGAATCGCGAAGGGACACGCACCGTAGTGTTGGAAATATGCCCTAGAGGCAATAATAAATTGATTATTATTATATTTATTTGTTCATGATAATAGTCTTTTATTCATGCTATAACTGTATTATCCGGAAATCGTAATACACGTGTGAATACATAGACCACAATATGTCCCTAGTGAGCCTCTAGTTGACTAGCTCGTTGTGATCAACAGATAGTCATGGTTTCCTGGCTATGGACATTGGATGTCGTTGATAACGGGATCACATCATTAGGAGAATGATGTGATGGACAAGACCCAATCCTAAGCATAGCACAAAGATCATGTAGTTCGTTTGCCAGAGCTTTGCCAATGTCAAGTATCTCTTCCTTCGACCATGAGAGCGTGTAACTCCTGGATACCGTAGGAGTGCTTTGGGTGTATCAAACGTCACAACGTAACTGGGTGACTATAAAGGTGCACTACAGGTATCTCCGAAAGTATCTATTGTTTTATGCGGATCGAGACTGGGATTTGTCACTCCGTGTAAACGGAGAGGTATCTCTGGGCCCACTCGGTAGGACATCATCATATGCGCAATGTGACCAAGGAGTTGATCACGGGATGATGTGTTACAGAACGAGTAAAGTGACTTGCCGGTAACGAGATTGAACAAGGTATTGGATACCGACGATCGAGTCTCGGGCAAGTAACATACCGATAGACAAAGGGAATTGAATACGGGATTGATTAAGTCCTTGACATCGTGGTTCATCCGATGAGATCATCGTGGAACATGTGGGAGCCATCATGGGTATCCAGATCCCGCTGTTGGTTATTGACCGGAGAACATCTCGGTCATGTCTACATGTCTCCCGAACCCGTAGGGTCTACACACTTAAGGTTCGATGACGCTAGGGTTATAAAGGAAGCTTGTATGTGGTAACCAATGTTGTTCGGAGTCCCGGATGAGATCCCGGACATCACGAGGAGTTCCGGAATGGTCCGGAGGTAAAGATTTATATATGGGAAGTCCTGTTTTGGTTACCGGAAAAGTTTCGGGCGATATCGGTAATGTACCGGGACCACCGGGAGGGTCCCGGGGGTCCACCAAGTGGGGCCACCTGCCCCAGAAGGTTGCGTGGGCCAAGTGTGGGAGGGGACCAGCCCCTAGGAGGGCTGGTGCGCCCCCCACAAGGGGTCCAAGGCGCAAGAGAGAGTGGGAGGGGGCAAACCCTAGTCCAGATGGGCCTTAAGGCCCACCTAGTGTGCGCCTCCCCTCTCTCCCCCTCTTGGCCGCCTCCCCAAGTCCCATCTAGGGCTGGCCGCACCCCTTGGGGTGGGAAACCCTAAAGGGGGCGCAGCCCCCTTCTCCCCTATATAAATAGAGGCCTGGGGCTGCCCATAACACATGAGAACTTCTCCTCTCGTTGGTGCAGCCCTGCCTCTCCTCCTCCTCCTCTCCCATGGTGCTTGGCGAAGCCCTGCTGGATTGTCACGCTCCTCCATCACCACCACGCTGTTGTGCTGCTGTTGGATGGAGTCTTCCTCAACCTCTCCCTCTCTCCTTGCTGGATCAAGGTGTGGGAGACGTCACCGGGCTGTACGTGTGTTGAACGCGGAGTTGTCGTCCGTTCGGCACTTGATCATCGGTGATTTGAATCACGCCGAGTACGACTCCATCAACCCTCTTCACTTGAATGCTTCCGCTTAGAGATCTACAAGGGTATGTAGATGCACTCTCCTTCCCCTCGTTGCTGGTCTCTCCATAGATAGATCTTGGTGACACGTAGGAAAATTTTGAATTTCTGCTACGTTCCCCAACAGTGGCATCATGAGCTAGGTCTATTGCGTAGATTCTTTGCACGAGTAGAACACAGAGTAGTTGTGGGTGTTGATGTTGTTCAATATGCTTACCGTTACTAGTCCAATCTTGTTTCGACGGTATTGTGGGATGAAGCGGCCCGGACCGATCTTACACGTACTCTTACGTGAGACAGGTTCCACCGATTGACATGCACTTGGTGCATAAGGTGGCTAGCGGGTGCCAGTCTCTCCCACTTTAGTCAGAACGGATTCGATGAAAAGGGTCCTTATGAAGGGTAAATAGCAATTGGCATATCACGTTGTGGTTTTGCGTAGGTAAGAAACGTTCTTGCTAGAAACCCATAGCAGCCACGTAAAACATGCAAACAACAATTAGAGGACGTCTAACTTGTTTTTGCAGGGTACGCTTTGTGATGTGATATGGCCAACAAGAATGTGGTGAATAATATGTGATGTATGAGATTGATCATGTTCTTGTAATAGGATTCACGACTTGCATGTCGATGAGTATGACAACCGGCAGGAGCCATAGGAGTTGTCTTTATTTATTGTATGACCTGCGTGTCATTGAACAACGCCATGTAAATTACTTTACTTTATTGCTAAACGCGTTAGCCATAGAAGTAGAAGTAGTCGTTGGCGTGACAACTTCATGAAGACACGATGATGGAGATCATGATGATGGAGATCATGGTGTCATGCCGGTGACAAGATGATCATGGAGCCCCGAAGATGAAGATCAAAGGAGCTATATGATATTGGCCATATCATGTCACTACTCTATTTGATTGCATGTGATGTTTATCATGTTTATGCATCTTGTTTACTTAGAACGACGGTAGTAAATAAGATGATCCCTTACAACAATTTCAAGAAGTGTTCTCCCCTAACTGTGCACCGTTGCTACAGTTCGTCGCTTCTAAGCACCACGTGATGATCGGGTGTGATGGATTCTTACGTTCACATACAACGGGTGTAAGACAGTTTTACACAGCGAAAACACTTAGGGTTAACTTGACGAGCCTAGCATGTGCAGACATGGCCTCGGAACACGGAGACCGAAAGGTCGAGCATGAGTCGTATAGTAGATACGATCAACATGAAGATGTTCACCGATGATGACTAGTCTGTCTCACGTCATGATCGGACACGGCCTAGTTGACTCGGATCATGTGATCACTTAGATGACCAGAGGGATGTCTATCTGAGTGGGAGTTCATAAGATGAACTTAATTATCCTGAACATAGTCAAAAGGATTTTGCAAATTATGTCGTAGCTCGCGCTTTAGTTCTACTGTTTTAGATATGTTCCTAGAGAAAATATAGTTTGAAAGTTGAAAGTAGCAATTATGCGGACAGTAGAAAGCTTATGTCCTTAATGCACTGCTCAGTGTGTTGAACCTCGAACGTTGTCTGTGGATGTTGCGAACATCTGACATACACGTTTTGATAACTACGTGATAGTTCAATTAAACGGTTTAGAATTGAGGCACCAAAGATGTTTTTGGAACATCGCGAAACATATGAGATGTTTTGAGGGCTGAAATTGGGATTTCAGGCTCGTGCCCACGTCAAGGGGTATAAGACCTCCGACGATTTTCTTAGCCTACAAACTAAGGGAGAAAAGCTCAATCGTTGAGCTTGTGCTCAGATTGTCTGAGTACAACAATCACTTGAATCGAGTGGGAGTTGATCTTCCAAATGAGATAGTGATGTTTCTCCATAGTCATTGCCACCAAGCTGCTAGAGCTTCGTGATGAACTATAACATATCAGGGATAGATATGATGATCCTTGAGGTATTCGCGATGTTTGACACCGCGAAAGTAGAAATCAAGAAGGAGCATCAATTGTTGATGGTTGGTGAAACCACTAGTTTCAAGAAGGGCAAGGGCAAGAAGGGATACTTCATGAAACGACAAATCAGCTGCTGCACCAGTGAAGAAACCCGAGGTTGAACCCAAACCCGAGACTAAGTGCTTCTGTGATAAGGGGAATAGCCGCTGGAGCAGAATTACCCTAGATACTTGGTAGATAAGAAGGCTGGCAAGGTCGATAAAAGTATATTGGATATACATTGTGTTGATGTGTACTTTACTAGTACTCCTAGTAGCACCAGGGTATTAGATACCGGTTCGGTTGCTAAGTGTTAGTAACTTGAAATAAAAGCTACGGAATAAATGGAGACTAGCTAAACGTGAGATGACGATATGTGTTGGAAGTGTTTCCAACGTTGATATGATCAAGCATCACACGCTCCCTCTACCATCGAGATTGGTGTTTGCGTTGAGCATAGACATGATTGGATTATGTCTATCTCAATGCGGTTATTCATTTAAGGAGAATAATGGTTACTCTGTTTATTTGAATAATACCTTCAATGGTCTTACACCTAAAATGAATGGTTTATTGAATCTCGATTGTAGTGATACACATGTTCATGCCAAAAGATATAAGATAGTAATGATAGTACCACTTACTTGTGGCACTGCCATGTAAGTCATAATGGTATAAAACGCATGAAGAAGCTCCATGTTGATGGATCTTTGGACTCACTCGTTTTAGAAAAGTTTGAGACATGCGAACCATGTCTATTGGTGTATACGCATGAAGAAACTCCATGCAGATGGATCGTTTGGACTCACTTGATTTTGAATCACTTGAGATATGCAAATCATACCACATGGGCAAAATGACTGAAAAGCCTCGTTTTCAGTAAGATGGAACAAGATAGCAACTTGTTGGAAGTAACACATTTTGATGTGTGCAGTCCAATGAGTGCTGAGGCATGCATTGAATATCGTTATGTTCTTACTTCACAGATGATTCGAGTAGATGTTGAGAATATTTACTTGATGAAACACAAGTCTGAATTATTGAATGGTTCAAATAATTTCAGAGTGAAGTAGAAGAT
The DNA here is from genome assembly GCF_018294505.1 of Triticum aestivum. Lineage (NCBI taxonomy): Eukaryota > Viridiplantae > Streptophyta > Magnoliopsida > Poales > Poaceae > Triticum > Triticum aestivum. The sequence goes on from NC_057801.1 coordinate 676,261,042, forward strand.
CATTGTGACAAGAGGATAAAATGTCTATGATATGATCATAGAGATGAATATCTGAGTTACGAGTTTTGGCACACAATTAAGACATTGTGGAAATTGTTTCGCAATTAATACCGTCTGGAACACCATAGTGTGATGGTGTGTCCAAACATCATAGTTGCACCCTATTGGATATGGTGCGTACCATGACGTCTCTTATCGAATTACCACTATTGTCCATGGGTTAGGCATTAGAGACAACCACATTCACTTTAAATAGGGCACCACGTAATTCCGTTGAGATGACACCGTATGAACTATGGTTTAGAGAAACCTAAGCTGTCATTTCTTAAAAGTTTGGGGCTGCGACGCTTATGTGGAAAAGTTTCAGGCCGATAAGCTCGAACCCAAAGCGGATAAAATGCATCTTCATAGGACACCCAAAACAGTTGGGTATATCTCCTAATTCAGATCTGAAAGCAATATGGATTGTTTCTTGAATCGGGTCCTTTCTCGAGGAAAGGTTTCTCTCGAAAGAGTTGAGTGTGAGGATGGTGGAGACTTGATGAGGTTATTGAACCGTCACTTCAACTAGTGTGTAGCAGGGCATAGGAAGTTGTTCCTGTGGCACCTACACCAATTGAAGTGGAAGCTTATGATATTGATCATGAGACTTCGGATCAAGTCACTCCCAAACCTCGTGGGATGACAAGGATGCATACTACTTCAGAGTGGTACGTAATCCTGTCTTGGAAGTCATGTTGCTAGACAACAATGAACCTACGAGCTATGGAGAAGCGATGGTGGGCCTGGATTCCGATAAATGGCTCAAGGCCATAAAATCCGAGAGAGGATCCATGTACGAAAACGAAGTGTAGACTTTGGAAGAACTACTTGATGGTCGTAAGGCTGTTAGGTACATATGGATTTTAAAAGGAAGACGGACGATAATGGTAAATGTCACCATTAAGAAAGCTCAACTTGTTGTTAAAATGTTTTCTGACAAGTTCAAGGAGTTGACTACGGTGAGACTTTCTCACTCGTAGCGATGCTAAGAGTCTGTTGGAATTATATTAGCGATTACTGCATTATTTATGAAATCTTGCAGATAGGATGTCAAAACATTGTTTCCTCGACGATTTTCTTGAGGAAAGGTTGTATGTGATACAACCAGAAGGTTTTGTCAATCCCGAAAGATGCTAATAAGTATGCAAAACTCCAGCAATCCTTCTAAGGACTGGAGTGAGCATCTCGGAGTTGGAATGTATGCTTTGATGATGATCAAAGATTTTGGTGTATACAAAGTTTATGAGAAACTTGTATTTCCAAAGAAGTGAGTGGGAGCACTATAGAATTTCTGATGAGTATATGTTGTTGACATATTGATGATCAGAAATGAATTTCTGGAAAGCCTGGATTAAGCTACTTGAGCATTAAGCATCAAGATCTATAAGGATAGATCAAAACGCTTAATGGTACTTTCAAATGAGCACATACCTTGACATGATCTTGAAGGTGTTCAAGATGGACCAGTCAAAGAAGGAGTTCTTGCCTGAGTTGTAAGGTACGAAGTTAAGACTTAAAGCTCGACCACGGCAGAATAGAGAGAAAGGATGAAGGTCGTCCCCTATGCTTAAGATGTAGGCTCTTCAGTATGCTATGCTGTGTACCGCACCTGAAGTGTGCCTTGCCATGAGTCAGTCAAGGGGTACAAGAGTGATCCATGAATAGATCACAGGACAGCGGTCAAAGTTATCCTTAGTAACTAGTGGACTAAGGAATTTTCTCGGTTATGGAGGTGATAAAGAGTTCGACGTAAAGAGTTACGACGATGCAAGCTTAACACCTATCCGGATAGCTCTGAGTAGAGATACCGGATACGTATAATGGAGCAACAATTAGAATAGCTCCAAGTAGAATAGTTATTTGGAATAGCTCCAAATAGAGCGTGGTAGCTGCATCTAGGAGATGATATAAAGATTTGTAAAGCACACACGGATCTGAAAGGTTCAGACCCGTTGACTAAAAAAAACCTCTCTCACAAGCAACATGATCAAACCCAAGACTCTTTGGATGTTGGTCACATGGTGATGTGAACTGTCAGTGTTAATCACATGGTGATGTGAACTAGATTATATGACTCTAGTGCAAGTGGGAGACTGTTGGAAATATGCCCTAGAGGCAATAATAAATTGATTATTATTATATTTCTTTGTTCATGATAATAGTCTTTTATTCATGCTATAACTGTATTATCCGGAAATCGTAATACACGTGTGAATACATAGACCACAATATGTCCCTAGTGAGCCTCTAGTTGACTAGCTCGTTGTGATCAACAGATAGTCATGGTTTCCTGGCTATGGACATTGGATGTCGTTGATAACGGGATCACATCATTAGGAGAATGATGTGATGGACAAGACCCAATCCTAAGCATAGCACAAAGATCGTGTAGTTCGTTTGCTAGAGCTTTGCCAATGTCAAGTATCTCTTCCTTCGACCATGAGAGCGTGTAACTCCTGGATACCATAGGAGTGCTTTGGGTGTATCAAACGTCACAATGTAACTGGGTGACTATAAAGGTGCACTACAGGTATCTCCGAAAGTATCTATTGTTTTATGCGGATCGAGACTGGGATTTGTCACTCCGTGTAAACGGAGAGGTATCTCTGGGCCCACTCGGTAGGACATCATCATATGCGTAATGTGACCAAGGAGTTGATCACGGGATGATGTGTTACAGAACGAGTAAAGTGACTTGCCGTTAACGAGATTGAACAAGGTATTGGATACCGACGATCGAGTCTCGGGCAAGTAACATACCGATAGACAAAGGGAATTGAATACGGGATTGATTAAGTCCTTGACATCGTGGTTCATCCGATGAGATCATCGTGGAACATGTGGGAGCCATCATGGGTATCCAGATCCCGCTGTTGGTTATTGACCGGAGAACATCTCGGTCATGTCTACATGTCTCCCGAACCCGTAGGGTCTACACACTTAAGGTTCGATGACGCTAGGGTTATAAAGGAAGCTTGTATGTGGTAACCGAATGTTGTTCGGAGTCCCGGATGAGATCCCGGACGTCACGAGGAGTTCCGAAATGGTCCGGAGGTAAAGATTTATATATGGGAAGTCCTGTTTTGGTTACCGGAAAAGTTTCGGGCGATATCGGTAATGTACCGGGACCACCGGGAGGGTCCCGGGGGTCCACCAAGTGGGGCCACCTGCCCCAGAAGGTTGCGTGGGCCAAGTGTGGGAGGGGACCATCCCCTAGGAGGGCTGGTGCGCCCCCCACAAGGGGTCCAAGGCGCAAGAGAGAGTGGGAGGGGGCAAACCCTAGTCCAGATGGGCCTTAAGGCCCACCTAGTGTGCGCCTCCCCTCTCTCCCCCTCTTGGCCGCCTCCCCAAGTCCCATCTAGGGCTGGCCGCACCCCTTGGGGTGGGAAACCCTAAAGGGGGCGCAGCCCCCTTCTCCCCTATATAAATAGAGGCCTGGGGCTGCCCATAACACATGAGAACTTCTCCTCTCGTTGGTGCAGCCCTGCCTCTCCTCCTCCTCCTCTCCCATGGTGCTTGGCGAAGCCCTGCTGGATTGTCACGCTCCTCCATCACCACCACGCCGTTGTGCTGCTGTTGGATGGAGTCTTCCTCAACCTCTCCCTCTCTCCTTGCTGGATCAAGGCGTGGGAGACGTCACCGGGCTGTACGTGTGTTGAACGCGGAGGTGTCGTCCGTTCGGCACTTGATCATCGGTGATTTGAATCACGCCGAGTACGACTCCATCAACCCCCTTCACTTGAACGCTTCCGCTTAGAGATCTACAAGGGTATGTAGATGCACTCTCCTTCCCCTCGTTGCTGGTATCTCCATAGATAGATCTTGGTGACACGTAGGAAAATTTTGAATTTCTGCTACGTTCCCCAACAGTGGCATCATGAGCTAGGTCTATTGCGTAGATTCTTTGCACGAGTAGAACACAGAGTAGTTGTGGGTGTTGATGTTGTTCAATATGCTTACCGTTACTAGTCCAATCTTGTTTCGACGGTATTGTGGGATGAAGCGGCCCGGACCGATCTTACACGTACTCTTACGTGAGACAGGTTCCACCGATTGACATGCACTTGGTGCATAAGGTGGCTAGCGGGTGCCAGTCTCTCCCACTTTAGTCAGAACGGATTCGATGAAAAGGGTCCTTATGAAGGGTAAATAGCAATTGGCATATCACGTTGTGGTTTTGCGTAGGTAAGAAACGTTCTTGCTAGAAACCCATAGCAGCCACGTAAAACATGCAAACAACAATTAGAGGACGTCTAACTTGTTTTTGCAGGGTATGCTTTGTGATGTGATATGGCCAACAAGAATGTGGTGAATAATATGTGATGTATGAGATTGATCATGTTCTTGTAATAGGATTCACGACTTGCATGTCGATGAGTATGACAACCGGCAGGAGCCATAGGAGTTGTCTTTATTTATTGTATGACCTGCGTGTCATTGAACAACGCCATGTAAATTACTTTACTTTATTGCTAAACGCGTTAGCCATAGAAGTAGAAGTAGTCGTTGGCGTGACAACTTCATGAAGACATGATGATGGAGATCATGATGATGGAGATCATGGTGTCATGCCGGTGACAAGATGATCATGGAGCCCCGAAGATGAAGATCAAAGGAGCTATATGATATTGGCCATATCATGTCACTACTCTATTTGATTGCATGTGATGTTTATCATGTTTATGCATCTTGTTTACTTAGAACGACGGTAGTAAATAAGATGATCCCTTACAACAATTTCAAGAAGTGTTCTCCCCTAACTGTGCACCGTTGCTACAGTTCGTCGCTTCTAAGCACCACGTGATGATCGGGTGTGATGGATTCTTACGTTCACATACAACGGGTGTAAGACAGTTTTACACAGCGAAAACACTTAGGGTTAACTTGACGAGCCTAGCATGTGCAGACATGGCCTCGGAACACGGAGACCGAAAGGTCGAGCATGAGTCGTATAGTAGATACGATCAACATGAAGATGTTCACCGATGATGACTAGTCCGTCTCACGTCATGATCGGACACGGCCTAGTTGACTCGGATCATGTGATCACTTAGATGACCAGAGGGATGTCTATCTGAGTGGGAGTTCATAAGATGAACTTAATTATCCTGAACATAGTCAAAAGGATTTTGCAAATTATGTCGTAGCTCGCGCTTTAGTTCTACTGTTTTAGATATGTTCCTAGAGAAAATATAGTTTGAAAGTTGAAAGTAGCAATTATGCGGACAGTAGAAAGCTTATGTCCTTAATGCACTGCTCAGTGTGTTGAACCTCGAACGTTGTCTGTGGATGTTGCGAACATCTGACATACACGTTTTGATAACTACGTGATAGTTCAGTTAAACGGTTTAGAATTGAGGCACCAAAGATGTTTTTGGAACATCGCGAAACATATGAGATGTTTTGAGGGCTGAAATTGGGATTTCAGGCTCGTGCCCACGTCAAGGGGTATAAGACCTCCGACGATTTTCTTAGCCTACAAACTAAGGGAGAAAAGCTCAATCGTTGAGCTTGTGCTCAGATTGTCTGAGTACAACAATCACTTGAATCGAGTGGGAGTTGATCTTCCAAATGAGATAGTGATGTTTCTCCATAGTCATTGCCACCAAGCTGCTAGAGCTTCGTGATGAACTATAACATATCAGGGATAGATATGATGATCCTTGAGGTATTCGCGATGTTTGACACCGCGAAAGTAGAAATCAAGAAGGAGCATCAATTGTTGATGGTTGGTGAAACCACTAGTTTCAAGAAGGGCAAGGGCAAGAAGGGATACTTCATGAAACGGCAAATCAGCTGCTGCACCAGTGAAGAAACCCGAGGTTGAACCCAAACCCGAGACTAAGTGCTTCTGTGATAAGGGGAATAGCCGCTGGAGCAGAATTACCCTAGATACTTGGTAGATAAGAAGGCTGGCAAGGTCGATAAAAGTATATTGGATATACATTGTGTTGATGTGTACTTTACTAGTACTCCTAGTAGCACCAGGGTATTAGATACCGGTTCGGTTGCTAAGTGTTAGTAACTCGAAATAAAAGCTACGGAATAAATGGAGACTAGCTAAACGTGAGATGACGATATGTGTTGGAAGTGTTTCCAACGTTGATATGATCAAGCATCACACGCTCCCTCTACCATCGAGATTGGTGTTTGCGTTGAGCATAGACATGATTGGATTATGTCTATCGCAATACGGTTATTCATTTAAGGAGAATAATGGTTACTCTGTTTATTTGAATAATACCTTCAATGGTCTTACACCTAAAATGAATGGTTTATTGAATCTCGATTGTAGTGATACACATGTTCATGCCAAAAGATATAAGATAGTAATGATAGTACCACTTACTTGTGGCACTGCCATGTAAGTCATAATGGTATAAAACGCATGAAGAAGCTCCATGTTGATGGATCTTTGGACTCACTCGTTTTAGAAAAGTTTGAGACATGCGAACCATGTCTATTGGTGTATACGCATGAAGAAACTCCATGCAGATGGATCGTTTGGACTCACTTGATTTTGAATCACTTGAGATATGCAAATCATACCACATGGGCAAAATGACTGAAAAGCCTCGTTTTCAGTAAGATGGAACAAGATAGCAACTTGTTGGAAGTAACACATTTTGATGTGTGCAGTCCAATGAGTGCTGAGGCATGCAGTGAATATCGTTATGTTCTTACTTCACAGATGATTCGAGTAGATGTTGAGAATATTTACTTGATGAAACACAAGTCTGAATTATTGAATGGTTCAAATAATTTCAGAGTGAAGTAGAAGATCATTGTGACAAGAGGATAAAATGTCTATGATATGATCATAGAGATGAATATCTGAGTTACGAGTTTTGGCACACAATTAAGACATTGTGGAAATTGTTTCGCAATTAATACCGTCTGGAACACCATAGTGTGATGGTGTGTCCGAACATCATAGTTGCACCCTATTGGATATGGTGCGTACCATGACGTCTCTTATCGAATTACCACTATTGTCCATGGGTTAGGCATTAGAGACAACCACATTCACTTTAAATAGGGCACCACGTAATTCCATTGAGATGACACCGTATGAACTATGGTTTAGAGAAACCTAAGCTGTCATTTCTTAAAAGTTTGGGGCTGCGACGCTTATGTGGAAAAGTTTCAGGCCGATAAGCTCGAACCCAAAGCGGATAAAATGCATCTTCATAGGACACCCAAAACAGTTGGGTATATCTCCTAATTCAGATCTGAAAGCAATATGGATTGTTTCTTGAATCGGGTCCTTTCTCGAGGAAAGGTTTCTCTCGAAAGAGTTGAGTGGGAGGATGGTGGAGACTTGATGAGGTTATTGAACCGTCACTTCAACTAGTGTGTAGCAGGGCATAGGAAGTTGTTCCTGTGGCACCTACACCAATTGAAGTGGAAGCTTATGATATTGATCATGAGACTTCGGATCAAGTCACTCCCAAACCTCGTGGGATGACAAGGATGCGTACTACTTCAGAGTGGTACGTAATCCTGTCTTGGAAGTCATGTTGCTAGACAACAATGAACCTACGAGCTATGGAGAAGCGATGGTGGGCCTGGATTCCGATAAATGGCTCAAGGCCATAAAATCCGAGAGAGGATCCATGTACGAAAACGAAGTGTAGACTTTGGAAGAACTACTTGATGGTCGTAAGGCTGTTAGGTACATATGGATTTTAAAAGGAAGACGTACGATAATGGTAAATGTCACCATTAAGAAAGCTCAACTTGTTGTTAAAATGTTTTCTGACAAGTTCAAGGAGTTGACTACGGTGAGACTTTCTCACTCGTAGCGATGCTAAGAGTCTGTTGGAATTATATTAGCGATTACTGCATTATTTATGAAATCTTGCAGATAGGATGTCAAAACATTGTTTCCTCGACGATTTTCTTGAGGAAAGGTTGTATGTGATACAACCAGAAGGTTTTGTCAATCCCGAAAGATGCTAATAAGTATGCAAAACTCCAGCAATCCTTCTAAGGACTGGAGTGAGCATCTCGGAGTTGGAATGTATGCTTTGATGATGATCAAAGATTTTGGTGTATACAAAGTTTATGAGAAACTTGTATTTCCAAAGAAGTGAGTGGGAGCACTATAGAATTTCTGATGAGTATATGTTGTTGACATATTGATGATCAGAAATGAATTTCTGGAAAGCCTGGATTAAGCTACTTGAGCATTAAGCATCAAGATCTATAAGGATAGATCAAAACGCTTAATGGTACTTTCAAATGAGCACATACCTTGACATGATCTTGAAGGTGTTCAAGATGGACCAGTCAAAGAAGGAGTTCTTGCCTGAGTTGTAAGGTACGAAGTTAAGATTTAAAGCTCGACCACGGCAGAATAGAGAGAAAGGATGAAGGTCGTCCCCTATGCTTAAGACGTAGGCTCTTCAGTATGCTATGCTGTGTACCGCACCTGAAGTGTGCCTTGCCATGAGTCAGTCAAGGGGTACAAGAGTGATCCATGAATAGATCACAGGACAGCGGTCAAAGTTATCCTTAGTAACTAGTGGACTAAGGAATTTTCTCGGTTATGGAGGTGATAAAGAGTTCGACGTAAAGAGTTACGACGATGCAAGCTTAACACCTATCCGGATAGCTCTGAGTAGAGATACCGGATACGTATAATGGAGCAACAATTAGAATAGCTCCAAGTAGAATAGTTATTTGGAATAGCTCCAAATAGAGCGTGGTAGCTGCATCTAGGAGATGACATAAAGATTTGTAAAGCACACACGGATCTGAAAGGTTCAGACCCGTTGACTAAAAAAAAACCTCTCTCACAAGCAACATGATCAAACCCAAGACTCTTTGGATGTTGGTCACATGGTGATGTGACCTGTCAGTGTTAATCACATGGTGATGTGAACTAGATTATATGACTCTAGTGCAAGTGGGAGACTGTTGGAAATATGCCCTAGAGGCAATAATAAATTGATTATTATTATATTTCTTTGTTCATGATAATAGTCTTTTATTCATGCTATAACTGTATTATCCGGAAATCGTAATACACGTGTGAATACATAGACCACAATATGTCCCTAGTGAGCCTCTAGTTGACTAGCTCGTTGTGATCAACAGATAGTCATGGTTTCCTGGCTATGGACATTGGATGTCGTTGATAATGGGATCACATCATTAGGAGAATGATGTGATGGACAAGACCCAATCCTAAGCATAGCACAAAGATCGTGTAGTTCGTTTGCTAGAGCTTTGCCAATGTCAAGTATCTCTTCCTTCGACCATGAGAGCGTGTAACTCCTGGATACCATAGGAGTGCTTTGGGTGTATCAAACGTCACAACGTAACTGGGTGACTATAAAGGTGCACTACAGGTATCTCCGAAAGTATCTATTGTTTTATGCGGATCGAGACTGGGATTTGTCACTCCGTGTAAACGGAGAGGTATCTCTGGGCCCACTCGGTAGGACATCATCATATGCGTAATGTGACCAAGGAGTTGATCACGGGATGATGTGTTACAGAACGAGTAAAGTGACTTGCCGGTAACGAGATTGAACAAGGTATTGGATACCGACGATCGAGTCTCGGGCAAGTAACATACCGATAGACAAAGGGAATTGAATACGGGATTGATTAAGTCCTTGACATCGTGGTTCATCCGATGAGATCATCGTGGAACATGTGGGAGCCATCATGGGTATCCAGATCCCGCTGTTGGTTATTGACCGGAGAACATCTCGGTCATGTCTACATGTCTCCCGAACCCGTAGGGTCTACACACTTAAGGTTCGATGACGCTAGGGTTATAAAGGAAGCTTGTATGTGGTAACCGAATGTTGTTCGGAGTCCCGGATGAGATCCCGGACGTCACGAGGAGTTCCGGAATGGTCCGGAGGTAAAGATTTATATATGGGAAGTCCTGTTTTGGTTACCGGAAAAGTTTCGGGCGATATTGGTAATGTACCGGGACCACCGGGAGGGTCCCGGGGGTCCACCAAGTGGGGCCACCTGCCCCAGAAGGTTGCGTGGGCCAAGTGTGGGAGGGGACCAGCCCCTAGGAGGGCTGGTGCGCCCCCCACAAGGGGTCCAAGGCGCAAGAGAGAGTGGGAGGGGGCAAACCCTAGTCCAGATGGGCCTTAAGGCCCACCTAGTGTGCGCCTCCCCTCTTTCCCCCTCTTGGCCGCCTCCCCAAGTCCCATCTAGGGCTGGCCGCACCCCTTGGGGTGGGAAACCCTAAAGGGGGCGCAGCCCCCTTCTCCCCTATATAAATAGAGGCCTGGGGCTGCCCATAACACATGAGAACTTCTCCTCTCGTTGGTGCAGCCCTGCCTCTCCTCCTCCTCCTCTCCCATGGTGCTTGGCGAAGCCCTGCTGGATTGTCACGCTCCTCCATCACCACCACGCCGTTGTGCTGCTGTTGGATGGAGTCTTCCTCAACCTCTCCCTCTCTCCTTGCTGGATCAAGGCGTGGGAGACGTCACCGGGCTGTACGTGTGTTGAACGCGGAGGTGCCGTCCGTTCGGCACTTGATCATCGGTGATTTGAATCACGACGAGTACGACTCCATCAACCCCGTTCACTTGAACGCTTACGCTTAGAGATCTACAAGGGTATGTAGATGCACTCTCCTTCCCCTCGTTGCTGGTCTCTCCATAGATAGATCTTGGTGACACGTAGGAAAATTTTGAATTTCTGCTACGTTCCCCAACATGTAGATGCCGTGCGTGCAGCGATGCACTTCTCGGCACCGCTTCAACAAGTCTAGTACAGTCGGCGGTAGGATC
>NC_057801.1:676272121-676289858 GCF_018294505.1 Triticum aestivum
GGTGGGTGTGTGGTAGGGTTAGGGTATAGGAGCCAGCGGTGTTGGGGATCCACGGATCTCGTCGAGGTCGCGGGCTATGGTGGTTGGAGGTCCATCGGCACTGGCTGTTTGGATCCTCAGATGGGCGATGGATGCAGGGAGACGAAGACCTTTCTTCTTCCTTGTTGGTATGATTTGCTGCTGCTGTTCTTCTCCTTCCTCTGCGCTGATGCTGGTGGGAGATCCTGCTTTGTCCGGGCGGATGGCCCGGTCGCGGTGCTGGACCGGTCGGATGACTCGAGTTCTATTCCTTCCGGAAGGGAGACTTTTCACGGTACTCAAAGCCAAAGATGGCGACGGCTGTTGCAGGTGTGTTGGATTGATGTCCATGCCCTCTCAGCGCTGGTGTCAAGAAAGGAGGATAAGCGTGGCGGCAATTGTACCGTGGTCGAAGATGATGACCTGTTTGCGACTGGTTGCAGATCCTTTTGCTGCAGGGGTCTTCTCTCAAGATTCAGGGATGATGACACAGGGCTCCGGAGATTCTCTTGTGTTATGATTGTCTTAGGATACTCTAGGTGTTCATGGTCCTTTGTGTTTGCGTTTCAGTGTGCTTGTAAGAGTCAACTGCTTTGTACTGATTCGTAATTTGAATGAAAAAATTTCTCAAAAAAAAAAGGTCTAGTACAGTTTTTTTTCCGAGCAAGAAACAGCAAGCATAGAAAAAACAGAGAATAAACGCCTTATGCGAAGCCCAGCCAAAGGCCCATGTTACCATCTCAGCCCAGGAGCACATGATGCCCACCCGCCGTCAGCATATTCTCCCTCGGCTCTCCCCCCTCACTACCAGTCGCCAGTCCACTCCACACGGCGGAAACCATTTCGAAACCCCATCCCCAAAAATCCCCCGCCCCCCCGAAACTTTCCCGCTCGACCCCCCCAAACCCTAACCGGATCTCCCGCCGGCGACGCCCCCGGCGGCCGGCGAGATGCACATCAAGGAGGTCTGCCTGGAGGGCTTCAAGTCGTACGCGGGGCGGACGGTGGTGCCGGGGTTCGACCCGCTGTTCAACGCCATCACCGGGCTCAACGGCTCCGGCAAGTCCAACATCCTCGACTCCATCTGCTTCGTGCTCGGCATCACCGACCTCCGCGCCGTGCGCGCCGCCTCGCTCCAGGAGCTCGTCTACAAGCAGGGTCAGGCCGGCGTCACCAAGGCCACCGTCTCCATCGTCTTCGACAACTCCGACCGCGCCCGCTCCCCGCTCGGCTACGAGGACTCGGCCGAGATCACCGTCACGCGCCAGGTTACGCATCCCCAACCCCCTGCCCCGACATACGCTGCCTGCCTGTCCTTTGACGCCTCCCTATGCGCGTGATTGGGTTCTGTGGGTGAATTTCTGAAGGGGATTTAGTGCGTCCCTTACACTTCTGTCCTTAGTGGTTCGAATTTGACGCTAATTGTTGAGTCGGGAGTTGTTGTCCGTCTGTCTGTTGGTTCTCGAGTTCGTAATACTGACTGGGGGTGGATTTTAAAAAGGATTTTAGGAGTTTTGTACTATGGATATGGTCTAGATTTAGTTCGTTGCGGACTTTTGGCATTCAAGTATTTATGCGGAAGAATGTTTTCCACTAACAGGCAATAACGCCTTGTCAATTTTTCTAATTAATTCACTTAATTGTGCATGGATCTGCTTTAACTTAAGTCGCTATCTGCAGTTTATTTAATTTTCGATCGGATTCTTAATCTTTGTAGTGTTTCTGTTGTGGACCATTAGTGCCTCCAGCTTTACTGAATACTGACAAGCTACTCTTGCATCTGTAGATTGTAGTTGGTGGACGGAACAAATACCTTATAAATGGCCATCTTGCACAACCTTCCCGGGTGCAGACTCTTTTCCACTCTGTGCAGCTTAACGTGAACAATCCCCATTTTCTGATTATGCAAGGACGTATTACGAAAGTGCTGAACATGAAGCCTCCAGAAATTCTTTCCATGTTGGAAGAGGCAGCAGGCACAAGGATGTATGAAATGAAGAAGGAATCTGCTCTTAAAACACTTGAGAAGAAGCAGAATAAAGTCGAGGAGATCAATAAACTTCTTGATGATGAAATCCTTCCTGCATTAGAGAAACTTAGAAAAGAGAGGTGCCAGTACATGAAATGGGCCAATGGTAACACTGAACTAGATCGACTAAAAAGATTCTGTATTGCATATGAGTTTGTTCAAGCTGAGAAGGTGCGAGAAAGTGCACTCAGTGATGTCAAACAGATCCAGGGAAAGATTGTTGAACTGGATGAAAGCACAGAAAAGCTAAAAGCAGACATAGATGAAATGGACAAAAACATAGCTACCTTAACTGCTGAAAAAGAAGCCAAACTAGGCGGTGAAATGAAGGTTTTGTCAGATAAAGTGGATAAGCTCTCACATTCACTTATTAAGGAAACTTCTCTGATGGATAATCAAGAGGAAACTCTAAGGTCAGAGGAAAAGGCTGCTGAAAAGGTAATGCATTATTTATATTCATGTTTCTCAATACCCACATTTATTCCAAAATACTTACAGTGTGAAATATACGCCATTTGTTTATAGATCCTGAAGAACATTGAGGACATCAAGAGATCTATTGTTGAGAGAGATGCAGCTGTAAAAAATGCAGAGGATGGTGCATCTGATATGAGTAAGAGAGCAGAGGATCTGACAAAGGAGATAGATGAGAGCGAGAAAGAATATCAGGTATGCAAACTTTTGCAAATCATAGAATGTATAAACGGACAACTTGACTTTGAGTTCTTGGATACTAAGTTCTACTTTACACAGGGTGTGCTGGCAGGAAAAAGCAGTGCGAATGAGAAGAAATGCCTAGAAGATCAACTTAGAGATGCAAAAGCTGCTGTTGGAGAGGCAGAATCTGGACTAAAGCAGTTGACGACAAAGATAAGCCATTCTGAGAAGGAGCTGAAAGAGAAGAAAGCTCAGATGAAATCCAAGCGTGATGAAGCTACTGCAGCTGAGAAAGAGCTGAAAGCTAGGACAAAAGACTTGGATGCTATCAAGGCATCCATGGGGTCTATAAATTACGAAGAGGGCCAGATGGAAGCTCTGCAAAAGGTATGGAAAAAAGATCACTTTCCTGTGGCATAAACGGTGCATATTACTATTTTAGAAGTTCCTTAAAGGGTAGGCAATGTTTGGAAACTGTTTCTCATCACTCTTTGTGTTCTTCCATCATTCATAGGATCGATCGACAGAGGTAGAGGTGGTCCAGAAATTGAAGGACAAAGTTCGTGCACTTTCTGGTGAGCTGGGGAATGTCAACTTCAGCTATCAAGATCCAGTTAAAAAATTTGATAGATCAAAAGTCAAAGGAGTAGTTGCACGACTTATTAAGATCAAGGATAGCTCCACGGCAACAGCATTGGAGGTCTGTTTCAGCAAACTCCTCATTTTTGTTTTGAAGTTGATTTTTCCTTTCAGTGAAGGAACTTGTTTGGCTGCATCAGTTTAATTCCTAGTCAAATTATGCAGGTTGCTGCTGGAGGCAGGCTATATAATGTGGTTGTTGACACAGAAACCACAGGAAAGCAGCTCCTACAAAATGGAGGGCTCAAAAGGAGGGTAACCATAATACCGTTGAATAAAATCCATACAGGCACCATACCTGATAGAGTCCAGCAGGCGGCTCGTAGAATGGTCAGTGAATATTTTGTTTTCATTCGTTGGATATAACCTTTTTGCTGACTTTTGAGAATGTTATACTGATTTGTATGTATGTAGGTTGGAGCTGAAAATGTAACATTAGCTCTAGAATTGGTTGGCTATGATGAAGAAGTAAAGGTTAGTATTCTCATCCTATGATTGCATAATTTGTATTAGTTTTTACAGTATTCTGCACGACGTATATACCTTGTCATGCATTATATGAACAATCTTAAATTTTGAAGAGATTCTTTATTGCAGAATGCTATGGCTTATGTCTTTGGCTCGACATTTGTATGTCGAAATATGGAGGCAGCAAAGGAGGTAATGTAGCTTTCTTCAGAAATATGTTTAGTCATTCTAGTTCTAATTGAGTCTGCTTATCCAAGTATAATATGTATGCGGTGTTGGTTCTTACTGATATAGTTGATTCTCTTGTTATAGATTGCCTTTAATAGGGAAGTTGGCAGTACAAGTGTGACTCTTGAAGGTGACATTTTCCAGCCTAGTGGGCTATTGACCGGAGGTAGTCGCAGGTAATATTATGTCACATTTCACATTTCACTTGCTGTTAATGCTTTCATCTGATTTATTTTCTGATGAATTTTGAAATGGGTGTTCCTTTCCTTTGCCTTCCCTGTTGTTTTGGATCATGCAATACATTTCTTTTATTACCCCTGCGTTTTAAAATTGATTGACTACTGTTTAAATAACCCCCGAGACGGTTTTGGCACTGTGGTAGGTGACATGGATGAGGATGTGGTATGTCACCTCCACACCATGTAAAATGTTAGGAAACAAAATAAGTCGGGAAAATCAGTTTACTTTTAAGTTAAATTTACAAAAAAACTGTAATTTTAATATTTTTTAAAGGAATCCAAAACCGAAAAATTGTACTTTCTGAACTGTTTGGAAATATGAATTAATCAAATTTCTGATTCTGGAAATATTGAGTACAGATTTTACCTGTTCTATTGAAATTTCAAAATTAGGAAACACATGAATTTCTTTTGTCATCCTGGGAATTTGTTTCTAAAATAGGAATAATTTTACGTGGGCCATTTCTTTTAGCTGTTAGCTTTTTAGATGATGTGGCAGACAAGTAGGCACCAAATGCTGAATTGTCAACCACACCACCTGTCATGGTGATGGTGGTAAAACCACCCTCAGAACTATATATTTTGGGATCATTTTAATGGTATTCAACTGCTTAGGGGCTGCTTAGAGGGTTTTGAAGCTCAAGTGGTTATGTTGACTTGGCCCCAAAACCTAAGGGGGGGTGATCTAGACCTTTTCCTAAAAACAATTGTTTTTCCATAGCATTCTTAAGGGGCTCTAGGGTAGGCAGACATGTTCATCAGGCGTTATTTTTTTGGTACTGGTTGGTCATAGTCAAAATTTCGAACAGGTATTGGTCATCTTTGGCTTCTTATAGTTGTATTTTCTGGGAACAAGCTAGATTGCTTTCAGAAAACAAAACAAGTATCCTGGATTTGTTGTCGTTTTATGTACTAATCTGATGAGATAAACACTACAGAGGTGGCGGGGACTTGCTAAGGAAACTCCATGAATTAGCTAAAGCTGAGGCTGATCTCTCTGACCATGAGGACAGGCTCTCTGTTATTGAACAGAAGGTATTCACTTAGTGCAATGCCTCTACATGCTATCCTGTTTACTTTTGAATACATATGTATTTATAGTACTCTTCATGATCCTGGGTCTTCTTATGTTTTTTTTTTTGGCGAGAACTGGGTCTTCTTATGTTATGTGATTGTGTGATGTGATACTACAATATTCTCTACAAACCACATTTTGCTCTTAAATATCTGCCTTTATCTGTGAACTGAAAGTTTGTAAAACTTTTGTTTTGCAACATAAGAAATAAATGGCATTAGCATGTATACATGATGGTAAAGAAGGAAAATGAATTTATGGTGCTACCAATCAAATTCTAATTGATCATGTATTGTACATTAAACACACATTAGTTTTTGTTTGTTTAGTACTGATAATTATCTCTCTTCATTGGTATAAACATGTTATACATTGACATCATAACATTGGTTAGATTGATTCTTTTGAATGGAATGCCTTGCAATTGTCTGATAAGTAGATATTTTGATTTACCTTGTTTTCCAGATCGCTGTGCTCCTGCCTCTGCATAAAAAATATGCTGAGTTGAAATCTCAGTTTGAACTCAAATCATATGATCTGTCATTATTTCAAAGCAGAGTTGAACAAAATGAACATCACAAGGTATTATTATTTTTATGCCACCAATATGGTTACCTTACCACATTCAGCTTTGAATTGGATCAACAATTGTTCTATTTGTACTTTAGTTAGGTGAACTTGTGAAGAAACTTGAGCAAGAACTCCAGGAATCAAAAGAAGAATTGAAGGAAAAACAAGTGGAGCATAAAAAATGTGTCTCCACTGTTTCTGATTTGGAAAAGACAATTAAGACTTATGGCAGTGAACGTGAAGGTAGGCTCAAAGCTCTAGAAAAAAAGATAAAGTCACTGAAATCGGAAATGCAGGCCATGTCGAAGCAATTAAAGGTTGGTTTTCTTACTCTGTTTTTGCCATAGGTGATTTGCGTTTGTTACTTGCAATATTATATCTGGAGTGTTACCGTGTTCAATAAGATGTTCCTCTTCTTTGTTATCTTGAGTTAACTTCTAGCTCTAGAATGATTTTTTTAATGGTCAGTAGTGTTCTTTTATAGAATTGTCCTTTTCTTTCATGAATGGATTGTCTGGTTATTTTATGCCATGCATATTCTGTTAGATATGGATAACTGAGCTACTTTCTTTAGTCTGCTTATTGTTAAAGATTATAAATTCTGTTGACTGCCATTAGTCAAACACAAGCTCCCGCTGTAGATGCGTGTAAGTTTGCAGGGTGCCGTACTGTTATTGGCGCAGAATCAATGCTTAAGCATGCTTAAAATTGGCCAGAATTTGACTGTTTTGAATAATATGCACAGGAAAATAGGAAACATAGCACATAGATAATTGAAATAGCATCTAAAATGCAGTTCATACCATAGCAAATACACATCACTCATCTGGTTCACACAGCAAGCAAAATGACAACTAAAATGCAGTTCAGTTCAAATAGATATAGCCTAATAGATATCATGTTGCCAGAATCTGAAGGAAATAGTTCCCGAACGGACCCTAATAATAAGATAAATGGCATATTGCCATTATTGCGCAAGCAGCCAAACAGAAGTAGTTCAAAAACAGCCAAGTTCTGTCCATTAAAAAAAGGATTAATCTACCACTTAGGCTTAAAGCGCTTTATTTAACACTGTGCAGAATATATTTGGAGTATAGTGTGCCTGGTTACTACTGAATTTTATGTATGATATTATGTTCACAACTTTATGTTCACAACTTCATTTTGAGTTCTAGTTCAGTCCTGAGCATTAATCCCAGCAGTTTAACGAATAACATATCTGTTGTTTCTATGTTTGCTTATCCTGAATAGGCTTATCAAAGCGAGAGGGAGAGGCTTATTATGGAGAAAGATGCAGTTGCTAATGAACTTGCTTCGCTTGAAGAGCAATTGATAACTTCGAAAGCTCAGATTACTGTGCTGTCTGAAACCTGGGGCACACATAAGAGCAAGGTAGTTCAATATGTGGTGTAATGGCTTATTTGTACTTAACTACCAGGCGTTACATTTCATTAATTAAAGTATTCCCCTTTGTTTCACTGATCACATGCAGGTTGCTGCCACAAAGCTAGAGTATGACCAAGCTGAATCTGAGCTCAATATTGGTCGCTCCAAACTGAAGGAATGCGACTCACAAATAAACAGCATCTCCAAGGAGCAGCAAAAACTTCAGCAGCTACTAGGTGATTCTAATGTCGAAAGGAAGAAAATGGAAAATGAGGTACTTATTGGGTCTAAGCTCTGGTGCATATTTTTGCTTTATAACTGAAATTTTTCAGTATTGTACTTATTGGGTATGTGGTGCATATTTCTGCTTTAGAACTGATTTTTCTTTAATACTGTTCTGATTGGGCAGATGGTGAATATTTCTGGTTTTATAACTTCTTAACTTATATATCATACAGGTTAAGAGGATGGAGATAGAGCAGAAGGATTGCTCTTCAAGGGTTGATAAGCTAATGGAGAAGTACAGTTGGATTGCAACTGAGAAACAATTGTTCGGAAAAAGTGGTACAGATTATGACTTTGCATCGTGTGAGCCACACAAGGCACGGGAAGAACTTGATAATCTCCAAGCTCAGCAATCCGGGTACATTTTTTATCTAAAAAAAGTGAAATAAGGAAAATTGCAAGTACATCTGATGTTTCTGGATAGTTCTCTTATCAGCTGTTCAATTTTCAATGCAACACACTGACTTATTACTTAACTGTCAAATGCAGTCTTGAGAAGAGGGTCAATAAGAAAGTTATGGCAATGTTTGAGAAGGCAGAGGATGAATACAATGATTTGATATCGAAGAAAAATATTATCGAGGTAGGTCTTGCACATATAAATTTCTTGATAACCTGGGATTGGTTTTGGTAGCAGCATGCAACATACCTTTTGTTGTCATCTTCAGAATGACAAGTCAAAAATCAAGAAAGTGATAGAAGAGTTGGATGAGAAGAAGAAAGAGACCTTGAAAGTTACATGGCTGAAAGTTAACAAGTAAGTAACCTTTCTGTAATCTTTCCCAGCAGATGCACCACTGCATGAATATTGCTCATACTCTGTAATGATAGTATTCTCTTTACTCACAAATGTACAAAGTTAACTAACCTCTGCTCCTGTAGGGATTTTGGGTCTATATTCGGTACTCTTCTACCTGGTACAATGGCAAAACTTGATCCTCCTGAAGGTGGTACCTTCTTGGATGGTCTTGAAGTTCGGGTGGCATTTGGAACTGTCTGGAAGCAATCTTTATCTGAACTTAGTGGAGGACAGCGGTCCCTTCTTGCTCTTAGTCTTATTCTGGCGTTACTTCTTTTCAAACCCGCGCCA
The DNA here is from genome assembly GCF_018294505.1 of Triticum aestivum. Lineage (NCBI taxonomy): Eukaryota > Viridiplantae > Streptophyta > Magnoliopsida > Poales > Poaceae > Triticum > Triticum aestivum. The sequence goes on from NC_057801.1 coordinate 676,280,806, forward strand.
CTTTACATATTAGATGAGGTATGTCTGCATGTGATTTTGTATTTAAATTGCTGACCGGTTACCACCATCTCTAATCTGGCTGGTCATACTACAAACTAGCATAGCCAATTAAGATTAGCAAGACTGCGATGCAGTGTTCCAGCAAATTCACATGACAAAGTTTACAGACAGTTCACTGAAACTTAATAAAATCAGCTTCAAGGCTGGCTGGAACTTGATCTGTCTTATGATCAGGCATTGTATGATGTTTGGATTTTGCAAATGATCAGTTAACAATGAACAGTGAAGATTAACGCAACTATTCCACTAGCCTGAGCATGATTCCATGACTCCTGGCTGCAAACATTTAGTTTGCTGTTTTATATTTTTCTAGACCGTGGTGGAAAGTATACCATGGTATGGATTGGGAAGATTGCTAGTTTGATACTGCATAGACTCCATAGTGCACCATTGCATGTTATTGTGATGCCTGATCTCCATTGCTTATAGTGGTTCTGATCTAAACATATGGTCTGATATGGACCTAAAAGTTTGATTATTACCAGCACTAGTTTGCAAAAAAGAATCAGGTCGATATTTTTCATTTCATGCTCATATGGATAGACTGGTTTATCTAGAAGTCCCTCTTCTGTCTAGTTGGAACCTTTGTTCCTGGCATGATACATTTGTTGTTGATGTAAATTCTTGAGTTTGAGCAAGATGACTACCATGTTTCTTCTCTTTAGTCCCATATGCTCCATGTTTGAGGTATTTGCAAGTTGTTTTGGTGTACAGAATAAAAATTAAATTAATAATAATAATCCTTTTCAACTGATCTGGATGTCCCTGTACTGCAGGTTGATGCTGCCCTTGATCTGAGCCATACGCAAAACATTGGTAGAATGATAAAGGCACATTTTCCGCAGTCCCAGGTAATCTTGCTCCTCTAGATGTTGTGGTTCTGTAATGACTCATGTTCAGTCACCTTGTGTATGTGTGTGTTTGGAACTTTGTTTCATCCTTTCAGTTAACAATTCAAAGTTTGTCATTGCAGTTCATAGTTGTGTCGCTTAAAGAGGGTATGTTCAACAACGCCAACGTGATATTTCGAACGAAATTTGTGGATGGGGTGTCCACTGTGACACGAACAGTCCCTTCGAAACAGAAATGATAGGCATGCTATGTCTGAAGGTATGCTCCCAACTCAAAATTAGGTTCCTTAATATGAAGGCTATAGCTAAATGATGGCTTCCCAATTCTTATTCAGAGATGCCTAATGCAGGGACATGTGAAGAACTCTTTGGTCATGGAAATCAACTAATCGGCTTCCTATGTTCTGCGCTAGCGAATGCCCTGTTGACTGTTGGTACAAAAAAAGTCTCAAGCCCCTCGCTTGTAGGCCCTTGGCATCACAATTTGCAAACCTATGCACTAACTCAATATTAGAACATGTCGTCATGTTGATGTACATATATTTTTTTCTTGTGTGAATCTTGGCCTGATGGCCTATATTCACTCTATATTTGTAACCGTTTGTTTCCGTTAGGGTCTATTTTTGTTTGAATATCAAAACAGTTTCTCTATTCTGGAGCTTGGTGTTAACTAAATGGATGCCGTGGCTTCTTTTTGCTGAACCATGGTGTTGTATTTAAGTAATAGTCACACGGGGGATCTCAAGCACAGTCCGGCAGGGCACCAACCCACATATGGCGGATCTTTTAACTGCTATCCACCGTGACTGTGCAAGACCAGCGCGTGCTTTGCCAGATCTGCTTGTGAGGTTCCCGTCGCGTGCCTTGCCGCAGGCGAGCGTGTGCTGCAGGAAGTAGAAAGGCCACCGGGAAAACAATCGATCTCCTGCAGGCTTTACTAGCCGGGGATTGGACACTGACGAGATCGTAACAATCCCACCATTTCAGTACAATCAAGCGGTATTATGCGAGCACGAACTAGGAGTCTAGGAAGCACAGAAATCAAGTACGCTTTTGTGCCCATCTCCCCATGGTATCCCCTGCATGACTGATCCATCAAAATCTGCATGCTCTGGGTGAGCGTGTGATGATCAAATGAACTGCATGGCCCAGGCCACATAAATAGCACGTACTTGTTCTGTCCCAAAGTTCCAGGTCTTTGACTGCCCTAATTTTTCGCCCTGTCGGCCGAGCCTGCAGCGACATGTATTTGGGCTTCCTATGTTGGCGGTGCCTCTGGACTGAGATACTGGAGTAAACCAAGCCGCTCTTTTCAATTTTTGTCTAGTCCGTGCCTACTGCCAAGCACTGTTTTACTTTAGTGCAATCGTCTTGTACAAATCATCACTGCAAGCTCTATCTACTTTTCCCACCGTTGTATATCCGTTTCTTCTTGTCAATTGTGCGTGGGTACATTTCTCCAAATTGAACGAGTTAGTTGAGATGGAGCCAACATTACGATCAAGTGATCTCACTTGACTCCCAAGTCAATGTACTCTAACATAGGTGACTTTGTCACCGATCCCCTCTAGATGAAGTTCTCTAGTGTTTCCTTTTCTTTATTTGCATTTCATTTGCTAGTGTGTTTTTCTTTGAAAAAAAAACTTCATCTAGATCATTTTCTATTTTTGTGATTTCTTTTTTGGAGTCAAATTCATTGCAAATTCTATCGAAATTCCTTGAAAATCTTTGTGAAAATTCTATTGCAAGTGAGCTGAGATGACAAAGTTTTTCTTCTGCATTGAACTCGGTCACACCGATCCGAAGCTACTCGGTCAGGCCAAAGTATAAGTGCAACTTGTACACAGTTCATCGGTTCCATCGAAACGGACTAATTCGGCTTCACCGATATTCTTTGTGTGTGACTTCACTATCTCGGAGTCATCGATCGACACAAATCGGCGCCACCAATTTCACTGCTGAGGAAACATTTTGTCAGTTTATACTGTTTAGTCTTATCAGCTCCACTCAATGATTCTTTCCCTCTACTTGCATCTAAAACTGCATTCTGCTTAATAGTGTCTCTCCAGGATCACACTCACTTGACTCACACCCATGAAGCCTACCCTTCTTGGAAATTGATGTCAAAGGGGGAGAGAGAAAGCACATCAAAGCCTATCACATCTTAAGCTCTTCTAAGAAATGAAGAGAGATGCTCTATCATAAGAGGAGAGAATTCACATGTCTTTAAGAGGGGAAATACATGTCAGTTATTTCATCTGAGCCTACCTTTCTGTAATTCTATTCCGCTCTGATGATTTATTTTGCCATTATGCTCCGATGATTTGTTTTGCTCTGATGAGACCTTGATAAATTTCAGTTTGCTCTGATTTTATCTCACCCTACCTACTCGCATTATCCGATGCTAGATTCAAGGGGAGAGGAAGTCGGGGAGAAAAATCCTCAGAAATCTGTTGCAAATCCTTAAAGTCTTTGGGGACATGTCCATATTCAAAAGGAGTACTCACTCTGTAATACTCACCAATTAAATGTCATCCCACTTGGTACTATTGTGGATCTTGAAGTCTCTTTCTTGTTTGAAGCTCTCTTGTGTTATCTTTTAGAGAAAAGACATCAGCGGAGCCCGAGAGAGGGCTCGAACCTAGCCCGACTTTGAATTAACAAAGCCATCAACCGGACAAGATTACAACGAACCATATTACAAAGAAAAGGAAACAAAGCGGAGCGGAGATTCATAGCGCTAAGAGGAACGACTCAAAGGCAACAACATACAGAGTTGCCAACGACCAGCGCAATGCCAAACAAGCAACCAAACTAAGGCTTCAGGAGGATGGCAACTCCGGGCTTGTCTCAAGCTTGCTTCTTGTGTTATCTAACCTTGTTTTCTCAAGCTTGCTTCTTCAAGAGTCAGTTCAAGGACCACAAGGTAAGTATATGCATCTCACTCATGTGCATGATGATCTCTTGCTCTTGCACATATTGTTTGCAAGAGAGAATCATAAACATGAAGGTACATCTCTCATTGCTTTGAGCTCTGATGCATATGGACAAGATACATATAACTCATTACTCACTATGTCATGTTGTGCATTCACATGTCTTTTGATTCTATCATTTCATGACTACACACATGTAGGGGGAGCTCATGCAAGTTACATGTTTTTCCAAAGCTTTAAATATACTACTCATCATATCATTTACTTGAAGCTTTGATGTATGTTGTCATCAATTACCAAAAAGGAGGAGATTGAAAGCACAAGTGCTCACTTTGTGGTTTTGGTAATTAATGTCAACATATGTAGTCTTGGACTAATAGTTTTATCGAGTATATTTCAGACAAGTTCAACAGTGGCATGGCAAGGACAAGAGGATTGTGGACCCTCTCAAAATGCTAAGGACATGGATTGGCAAAAGCTCAAGATTCTGCATTTTTGGTTAAGTGATCCAAGATCAGATTCAATCCATCAGAAAGCCAATACTATTAAAAGGGGATGAGGTGTTGCTTAAGGATCTATTTGGTCAAGTGCTTAGTGATATTGCTCCAAATCCCTCAACCACTTTCTTCATCCAAATATGTCCAAACCCTACATTCCAACTCGACCTCACCAAAATTCCCTCCGGAGCCACCAAGTTCTTCTGGACATAGCCACTGCCAAACCCTAAAAAATCAGATCCACCGATATGGATCTCGGTCCCACCGAGATGGCCTTGCCAACTCTCTGTTACTAGTTGCAATTATTTCGGTCCCACCGAGTTTTGTAATCGGTACTACCAAGATGGCTTGCCACTTTTCTGTTGCCTTGTTGCTTCACTTCGGTCCTGCCGAGTTGAGGCAATCGGTGCCACCGAAACAAGGTTTGCCCTTGCCATTGCACATCGGTCCCTCCGAGTTGTTCCAGTTTGTCCCACCAAGATTCCTAACATTCATGTATATATTTACACAAGTCGGTGCCACCGAGATTTCTGATTGGTGCCACCGAGTTGGGTCAAAAGTGTGTAACGGTTGGATTTTGTGCGGATGCTATATATACCCCTCCACCCCCTCTTACTCAGTAAGAGAGCCATCAAAACATGCCTACACTTCCACTACTCATTTTCTGAGAGAGAACCACCTACTCATGTGTTGAGATAAAGAGATTCCATTCCTACCATTTGAACCTTGATTTCTAGCCTCCCCCAAGTTGCTTTCCACTCAAATCCTGCTTCCACCATAGCCAAATATGTGTGAGAGAGTTGAGTGTTGGGGAGACTATCATTTGAAGCACAATAGCAAGGAGTTAATCAACAACACATCGTCTATTACCTTTTGGAGAGTGGTGTTCTCCTAGATTTGTTAGGTGTCGCTTGGGAGCCTCCGACATGATGTGGAGTTGAACCAAGAAGTTTGTAAGGGCAAGTAGATCGCCTTCTTCGTGAAGAGCTACCCGAGTGAGGCAAGTCCTTCATGGACGATGGCTATGGTGGGATAGACAAGCTTGCTTCTTCATGGACCCTTCGTGGGTGGAGCCCTCCATGGACTCATGCAGCCGTTACCCTTCGTGGGTTGAAGTATCCATCAACGTGGATGTACGATAGCACCACCTATCGAAACCACGCAAAAAATCTTCGCGTCTCCATTGCATTTGCACACTCCAATTCCTATCCCCTTTACATTCTTGCAATTGCATGCCTTACTCTTTTCGCTGCCTATACTCTTGTCATGCTTGTATGAAATGTATTGGGTGCCCTTTAACATGTGCTAAACTCAACCTTAACTTGAAGAATTATAAAAACTACCACATTTACTTGTTAAGGGTCTAATCACCCCCCTCTAGACCCCTCTTCTCTATCTTTCAATTTTCACTAGAGCTTTGGTCTCCATTGCTTTGGTTTAATCACCATTAGAGGAAGTTGGATGAGTCTACATTTGGGAGTATTAGACATAGAGTGCCTATTCTTGATGGGGAGTTTTATGGTTCTTGGAAAAATGAAATGCTTGAGATCTTCAATAAATATAATTTGAGCAAGTATATTCTTATCCCTTATGTGCCTCCCATTGATCCTTTGCATCCTACCCCCAATGAGTATCTTGACATGGTTTGCACTCTTATGACAGTTAATCTTATCATTAGATGATTGCCTAGAAATGTGCTTGTTTGGTTGCAACACTTTGAATGTGCATACACTATATAGAATTATCTTGAGGAAATCTTTACAAATTACTCTTTGAAAAATCTCAATGGAATTCTTCAAAAGTCCATTGATTTTCATAAGATGAAGCCTAGTGATCCCAAGTTTGATGAATGCTTGTTTGAGCTCCTTGATCTTATGCGTGCTAAGGGTGACGTTGGAACCATTAGCCACATTATCACGGGAACAATTAGAATTCATAAACTTGCACATTGTCATGGTCATAAATTTAATAAATCACTTGAACTAGGTGATGATTACACACATGATGATGATAATGGCATCGAGCATGGCTATAATGATGAAGATGAAGAATTTGACATTGAATATGAGAAGACTGAGAAATCTTAGTCTCATGGAAAATCTTCATGACTGTATGGTCGGAGGAAAGGAATGGATTCTTGATAGTGGATGTACCGATCACATGACCGAAGATAAAGACATGTTATGTGAGCTTGCTAAAAAATATTGTCCACGCAAGTATGCGACTTTTGGAGATAACTCCAAGGGTAAGGTACTTGGCCTTGGTAAGGTGGCCATATCCAATGATAGCTCTATTCAAAATGTTATGCTCGTCGAATCTCTTGGTTACAATCTTCTTTCCGTATCTAGACTAGCCGATTTTGGTGTCAATGTTCTATTTACCGAAGGAGATTGCCAAGTGTTTGGTCGATATAATCATAATATGGTCTTTACCGGTATTCGTGAGGTGATCTATACATTGTTGATTTCACTAAAAGAGCCCAACCTCGTAATTGTTTAATTGCTAAATCTTCTAAAGGTTGGTTATGGCACAGAAGATTAGGACATGTTGGCATGTGAAATCTTGATAAACTCATTAAAGGTGATCATATCCTTGGTGTTTAAGATGCTATATTTGACAAGGATAGACTTTGTAGTGCTTGATAAACTCATCCCGTGAAGAACATTATGACCACGAGAAGACCACTTGAGCTACTTCATATGGATCTCTTCGGTCCTAATGCTTATAAGAGCCGTGGTGGCAACTCTTTCAGTTTGGTCATTATTGATGATTTTTTTCAGATTTACGTGGGTGTTCTTTCTTGATGACAAGTCACGGGTACAAAAGATCTTCAAGAACTTCGCTAAGAAGGCCCAAAATCAATTTGAAGTGAAGATCAAGAAGGTTCAGAGCAATAATGAAATGGAGTTCAAGAAAACCAATGTGGATACCTTTCTTGATGAAGAAGGGATTTCACATGAGTTCTTGGCTACGTACACACCTCAACAAAATGGAGTTATTGAGAGGAAGAACCGGCCTCTTATTGAGATGGCGAGAACAATGCTAGATGAATACAAGACGCCAAGACAATTTTTGGCAGAAGCGGTTGAGACCGCTTTTCATGCTACAAACCGACTATATCTTCACAAGCTTATTGGTAAAATGACATATGAGCTACTCACCGGTAACAAAATTCAAGTTGGATACTTTGGAGTATTTGGTTCAAAATGCTACATTCTTGATAAGCATCGTCATTCGAAATTTGCTCCTAAATATCATGAAGGTTTTCTACTCGGTTATGGCTCAAACTCTCACACTTACCGCGTCTACAACAATTTCACCCGGAAGGTTGAAGAGACGGTAGATGTGAAGTTTGATGAATCTAACGGCCCGCAAGTAGAGCAATTGCCAATTGATGTAGGAGACAAAGATCCCTTAGAAGCAATTCAAGATTTGTCTGGTGAAGGAGAGTACTAACAAGGACATGTACCTAGGGTAGGGTCTTAGGCTTGACCTATATGCCCTACCCAACCCCAGAATATTTGGGTATTTATATAGCTGAAATTAGGGTTAGAGGTGCCACGACGGGCCCACAAGCCCGAGGGCACACCTCCCGAGCTTGTGTCCCATCTGTGGCTCTTCTGGCCTCCTCCCGAAGCTTCATGGGTGTCTTCTCGTCCAAGAAAATTGTCAAAAAGTTTCGTCCCGTTTGGACTTCGTTTGGTATTGATTTTTTGTAAAAGACAAAAACAAGGAAAAAACAACAACTCACACTTGGCACTAGGTTGATAAGTTAGCCCCCCAAAAATGATATAAAATAGCGTAATAATGCATATAAAACATCCAAGATGGATAATATAATAGCATGAAACAATGAAAAAAACTATCAATACGTTGGAGACGTATCAATTATCCCCAAGCTTAATTCCTGCTCGTCCTCGAGTAGGTAAATGATAAAAACAAAATTTTTGATGTGGAATGCTACCTAACGTGTTACCAACTAATCTTTCTTTTATGTGGCATGAATATTCAGATCCATAAGATTCAAAATAAAAGTTTAATATTGACATAAAAACAATAATACTTCAAGCATACTAAAAAGCAAACATGTCTTTTCAAAATATCATGGCTAAAGAAAGTCATCCCTACAAAATCATATAATCTTGTCATGCTCCATCTTCTTAACACAAAGTATTTGTCATGCACAATCCCGATGACAAGCCAAGCAAATGGTTCATACTTTTTAACGTGCTTCAGCTTTTTCAACTCTCACACACACTACTAGGGAAAAGCTTATACACAGAATCTTAGCAGTAGCGCTGGGTAAAATGAGGCGCTGCTGCTACTTAGTAGTAGCGCGTGTCAGTAAGACGCGGTACTGCTATCCTTTCAGCAGCAGCGCATTTTAGCGAACCGCGATGCTGCTAAGTTTGAACTGGGGCATAATGGCTAGCCCCACTTAGTAGCAGCGCGTATCCAGATAGCGCGCTACTGATATTCTTCGTAGTAGTAGCACTTTTCTTCGACATGCGCTACTACTATCCCTACCTTATCGTCCCCTGCGCGACAGAGACCCCCTCACCCTCCCTCACACTCACTCTCTCCCTCATGCCCTCGTAGTCCGCCGTCGCCGCCGTTCCCCGACGACCGCCGTCGCCCGTAGCTGCCATTCCTCCTCCACTGAGGTACTCCCTCCTCCCTCCTCCTCCTCCCTCCTTCTCCGTCCGCCC